>NW_023276808.1:431584-513493 GCF_003668045.3 Cricetulus griseus
TTGAACCCTTTCACCTGGGGTTTTTGTAAGTTTGTATTTTAGGCTGCTCCACAATAAAGGTGAGAGTCATTCTCTCAGAAAGTGGACCAGGCGTCTTGTTGTTCATCCAAATCTCCAGGCTTTCACCCAATACTTGGACTTAGTGGTGGCCAAGGGCAGCCGCAGAGCAGCATGCACAAACAGACTCAGCCATCTGTTGGCATAGACGATGGTTCCACAGCAAGGTTAACACTGTCATCCTAACATATCATAGATTTTCAGGTTTAAAATAAACCCAGGAGCCAGAGTCCTCTGGGAATACATCATGCCTAAAAACTAATCAAAATGCCTTTCTTTAGTCAACATGATTCCCAGAAAGAATTAAATATGTGTTTGCTCATGTCAAGTCATTTTAAGTGAAAAGAGAAAATACTTTTATATTATATGTACATGCTTAACTGTCCTCTCTCTTCCCATGAGTATATAAGGAAATGCTAAGACATATAATTAAATAATGGTCAATTTTTTTCGAAAAAACTATTTCAGAACAAAGTGTATGTATGTATGTGTACATGGACATATACATGTAATGCAAATTTGACTTTTAATGAACACATATATTTCAAGAGGTAGCTTTAAATATGGAAAGCACCTAACAGATCATTCATTCATCCAAGTTCTTTATTTCACAGAAAAAAACACACAAAATAAAACACAATGCCCCTCCACCCAGAAGCTGAGTACTCCTATCAGGCCTGTCTGTGCAATAATGGTATGTGCACACACATAAAATGCACAGCAAGGCTCTTCTTAAGTCCAGTCACACAGGTACATTCTTCTCCCCTTGAGTCCGGGCCAGCACCCCCTCTACCCAGGCTCCTGCAAAGCACTGACCAGCGATGCTATTTTCCAGAGGTTTGTGTGATTGCAGGAGGGGGGCCCTGCAATCTGACTCACTCTCATTCACCACTGCACCTTTAGCACCAGGAGGTAGTCATTTAACTGTGTGGAGCAAATATTTAACTGAGCATTGAATGAATGATAATCACTGTTATGAACAACTGAAAAAATTCATACTTCATTAATGTCATTTTCTAATCATTTTGGAAATGTGGGTACAGCCTAGTACCAGGGGAGCTTCGAAACAGCTGAATAGAGAGTTCACATTCCCTCTGTGTGGGTGTCTCTTTCTCTCTTTAGTTCTGAGTTTTAAGCAGGGTCTTTAGAATTGCTGAGATCATGTTCTGCTCACTGAGCCACACCCAGCTCTAAACAGAACTAACAATTACTCTGTATCTGATGACAAAGGCTTGAAACTTTGCCTGTGGCAGCGTGCCCTGTCCTTCAAGGCACAGCCATGTTGGGCTTTGTGGATTTCCTGACACACACATCATTACCTGGTGTCTGGAGCATTGAAATTCATGGGAGCTTTCCCATAAGACAGTAGGCCAAGGGACACGAATAATCTGTATAGAAAGTGAGGATCCCATTAATATCATAATTTAGAATAATAACGTCCCCCAGCAATAACAATCATTTAAAAAGTAAGACTTAATCAGTTTCTGGAATATAGAAGCATGATGACAAATGCTTTCCACACCACAGCTGGTAGGGAGCAGCACCTACAACCTTAGAGGTGAGGGCCACAGCTGTGGGCAGAGGACTGGCAAAGACTGGTGTCACCCCAGAGGCATGGGAAGCGAAGCAGAGAGCCTTCTTCTCTTCTCAGCCAATACCCAGGCTTTTGCTTTATTTCAGCTTCTGGGGGTCTCTTGCATCTCTTGACTTGCTGCCCCACCCTCCAGTTTCCAAGTCAACAGCCTAGCTCCTTTCTATCTTGCTTCTTTCTCTCATCTCTGCTTCTGTTATCACATGTCCTATTCTGACACCAACTCTTTTCTTCTGTTCCCTTTGAAGCCCCTGAGGCTACATAGGACAAATCTGGATGCACTCTCCATCTTAAGGTCTGCAGTTTAGTCTCTCATGCAGGTCTCTTTTTTGCCAGTAAGGAGCCGATGATTAGAGTACTGGTGAGGTGGAGATTCCCAGAACCACCACATCATAATTTTACCATGTGAAACATAACAAAAGGAGTCAACAAGCTTTCCATGTGTAAATCTATGCCAGCTGGGGCTGGAAAGATAGCTCAGTGCTTAAGACCATGTTTACTGCTCTTTCAAGAACTGGAGTTCAGGTCCCAGAACTCATATCAGGTGGCTCACAACAGTCATTCTCCAGCTGCAGGCGTATCTGATGCCTCTGGCTCCTGCTGGTGCTTATACTTACATCCTCAAAACACTCTGCCCCCCACAGATAAATGAATCTTTAAAAGTAGGTCATATGCTGAGTTTGTTGCCACATAACTGTAATCCCAGCACTTGGGAGGCAGAGGCAGGCTGATCTAGGCCAGCCTGATCTACATAGAGAGTTCCAGGTCAGCTATTGTTGCCTGGTAGATCATGTCGCAAATAGAAAAAAATGAGAAGAAATAAAAAATAGGTCACATAGAAAATACTTGTCACAAGACTAGAATCAGTGTCTCTCCAGCAATGCTGGATGACAAGGAGACAGTTGTGTTGATGCCTTTGGAACCCTCAGGGGGAGATTGTTTCCAGAATTCTCCAGCAGTCAATCAAGAAGAGAGAAAATTTTCATAAAGCATTGTTTAAAAGCTTACCTTCATTTTTGTTTTTCTGTCTGTTCACTTTAGAAAATGATGTAAGTGGGTTCCAGAGAGTAGATCTAGAAGGTTTGAAAGCATCAGGAGTAGGGAAAAATCAAAAGTGCTCTACGGGGGTGGAAGAAAAATACATCAGTTAACATCCACAGAGAAAGAGAGGAACCAATAGAAGACAGTGAAAGACTGAGATGCCAGACAGAAAACCAGACGATAGGTAGAGAGACAACAGACAGACCAATGATAGAGGATAGATACACAAGGATTAGATAGAAGACCAACAATAGAGAGGTGGTAGACAGACAGGTTTAAGGCAAGGGAATATCTAATGTAATAGTTGCCAGCAAACAAAGGAACAAATTAAAACATGAATCTAGAACTGCAGGAGAAATCCAATCATCAATAAGTTACAGTTGTTTCCTTAATTTTATTATATGTGTCTGTGTGTGCAAGCATGTATATGTGAGCACATGTGCATGTTACAGTACACATGTGAAGGCCAGGGATGACTTACAGGAGTCAGTCCCTCTTTCCACTTTGTGAGTCTTTAGGAATTAAAATCAAGTCATCAGGCTTGGGGGCAAGCACCCTTACTGAACCATCTTGCCATCAGGCTGTATTTGAGGCAGAGTCTTACATAGTCCATGGCATCTTCCAACCCAATATGTAGCCCAAACTGTCCTTTGTTTTAGAATATTATTTTAAGCATTTGTTTATGCTGTGGAACATTTGTTTGATGATGCAAAGAGGTGCTGCATTCTTTTGTGTTGCATTTGTTCAATTCTGTGAATCTTACCTACTTTGCATATCTAAAACACATGATGGTTTAATAAAGAGCTGAATGGCCAATAGCAAGACAGGAGAAAGGATAGGTGGGGTTGGCAGGCAGAGAGAATAAATAAGAGGAGAAATCTGGGAGGAAGATATCCAGGAGTTAGAGAAGGTGGAGGATTCCAAAGACCAGCCACTCAGCTACACAGCAAGCCACAGAGTAAGAAGTAAAGAAATGTATATTAGATAATTATAAAAGCCCAAAGATGCCAGGAGTTGGTGACACATACCTTTAATGCCAGCACACTGGAGGCAGAGGCAGGTGGATCTCTTATTTTGAAGCCAGCCTGGTCTATAGAGTGAGTTCCAGGACACATTCCAAAGCAATGCAGAGAAACCCTGTCTCAAAAAGCCAAAAAATAAAAAACAAAAAGCCCAGAGACAAAAGGTTTATGGGATAATTTAAGAAAAGCTGGCTAGAAATAAGCCATGTTAAGGCTTATTCATAAGTAAGAATAATCCTCCAAGTGTGTATTTATTTGGTAGCTGGGTGGGCTCTCCAAAAGAGCAAAGAGCCATAAAGGAAAAAATAACAGACTTTGAAATTCTGATCCTCTTGCCTGCACTTCTGAAGTGCTGGGATGACAGGTGTGTGCCTGTCCAGACATTGCGGTCTGAATAAAAACTAAACTGAAATAACAATGCATGAATAAGTATTTGAGCTTGGCTTTGGAAACAATGTCCATTAAAGGGTTCAGCTGGTGGATCTCAGAGCCACATAGGAGAAGGGAGAGTTACACAGAGCTCACTGCTTGGCCCCAGATGGGCACTTGACATAGCTAGGATAACATAGATGCTGCTTATTGCCTTGGGACACTTAGCATCCACCTGTGGACAGATATTGAGACTTGGCTTAATTAAAGATGTGGAGAAAATGCCACTAGCCTTGATGCCACATATGTAGAAGTTCTAGTACCCGGGCCAGGTATGAACTTTATCTTCATCTCACAGTGGGGCCAGGTAAAGGAGCCACGTCCAGTGGGTGGTAAGAGACAGGGTGCAGCACAGTTTGAAAACATGAAGGCCAGGAAGGGAGTGACGATCATGACATTGCTATGCCAGGAGAAGGCAGGAAGGGGATGTGGGAGCCGGGGAAGTAAGCTAAGTCCTCTGTCACAGGCAGAAATCAGTAATAAGGATCTGGAGTTGATAAACCAGAAATAGATGGAGAATCTTATTATCTAGAGCTGAGGGGCTAGCAATCCAGAGGAAAACAATAACAGATGCTGGCAATGGCTTCCTGCCCCACTGCTGGGGAAGCAAAATTTAAAGAGGGAGCAATGGAGTCCAGGATTGTAAAGGATGATGTTTTTCTGTAATACTTAGTTGCTAATTAGCAAAACAAATGTCACCACAATAAAATTTTTAAACAAATGTATTTTAAACACTAAAGGTACTAAACAAAACCAGAGCCATGAGTGATGTGTAAAAGACAAAATAAGGCTTAAGGACTTATGGAATGATTCTCAGATTAATAAAGGAAGTCCATGGTGGTCATTCAGTTCCCTAACACCTCACTGTGTCCAAGGGTTGTTCTTGGAGACCAGTGGAGCAGGTCAGTAGGCATGACACAGCAGGTGTCGACCATGGGAAGGATGCTGGCTGGCTAGTCAAGGAACAGGTGATAAGAAAAAAGCATTTGACCCCAGTCACAGCCCATCTGTGCCTTTCACCACTTACCCTACAGAGTGACCGATGTTTGAGGAACCCAGAGTGAAACGGATCATTTTACCAGGGACGCGGTTTCTACTGGAATATGGCCACACACTGCAGGAGACCAAGGCTCTTGCTGGATTGTTTCCTGGATTTACTTCCCCCTTGTAATTTCCTAGCAGCCCTGTTCCAATGTCAAAGGAAACCTTTCCTCTTGGCAGAGGGTCTCTATACGGGTGCACCAGAGAAAGGCTTATTCATCCAAGTGATAACAAGAACTGGGCTCTCCCCCCCTTGTCCTCCCAGGCTTCCCATATCTTTACCCCCACCCCATCTCCTTCCTCCCCCATTTCTTCTGGATTGGGGTTTTGCCTGGCCAAGTCCTCTGCTCTCCTCTACATTTGCAATTTGCATGCATTTCTCTCTTATATATGTATAATGCTGTTTTATGTTTACCACATTTGCATAATGTTCAGATCCATTTTTCTTGTCTTTTGTGTCTTCACAATCTTTTTCATAAAGAATTCTTGAAGAAAGGTAATGAATGCCTCCTCCACTGGCCCTGGCTTTTTCATAACAACATTCTCTTCAGAAGTTGGGCAATTTTTCTCTGTCTCTTTGCCACAGTCCCAGCAAGCATTCAGCAATAAAGCCAGCTGTGAGTAGAACTGAGGCAGGCTGGCCAGAATCACAACATGACCACTCAAACACTGCAAATCAAGACTACCTAAACCAGCTGGGACAAACATGCCCACCAAGATGATCCACGGTGAAATGTTCTTTGCTTCATAGTCAATTGTCATAGTCTTGGACTATTGGCAAACTCCATATTGGCAAACTCACAGAACTGGTCATTTCCATCATTTATCCGGGACATGACTATCCACAAACCACAAACAAGAACAGAAGAAGGAAGAGAAATCTGTTCTGGACAAACTTGACTATTCCCAGAATTCCTCAACCTGTCCCCACCTTAGCGCATAAATAACCTTTCTGTCATTAAGATTGCCCAGGAAATAGATGGCTGTTTCATGGTGAGGGCCACTTTTCTTAGAATAATAGCCTACGAAACTACGATTTAAAAGCTCAAACACAGCCCTGTAATTTCATTATGCATTTTGCATTATTGGCATGCATTATTGGCAAAGTAAGTGGAATTAGAAAGAGTACCCACAGCATTGTGGGGAAAGAAAAATCAAAGTATTATAGTGTAGTTATATTATCTGGTGTGAAATGGACATCAAATGTAACAAGCATATTTTCACCCCTGTTTTAAGTATTATATTTATTTAGGATACATAGAACACTGCCAAGCATTTACAAAGTGGTTAGGCTTTAGATGTAAAGTGTTCCCCACAGATTCACGTATCTAATGACTTGTCCTCAGCAAGTGGCACTGTTTTCAGGAGCTGTGAAATTGTTAGGATGTGGGGACCTAACTGGAGGAAGTCAGTTACTGGGGATGGGGTCTTAAGATTTACAGCCCCGCTCTTTGTCAAGATTATACAAATGCAGCCAAGTTCCCATCACTGCAGCCCAAGCTGCTTCTGCCACCACCACACTTTCCCTCAAAGCATGAGCCAAAACAATCCTTCCCAGTGTAAGCGCTTCCTGTCAGGTTCTTGTTCGTGACGATAGGAAAGTAGCAGATATAGACTATTGGCACTGAGAAGCTCGGCTGTTTAGATGATATGCTGACTGTGTTGTTCTCAGACTTTTGGAACTGGCTTATGGGAGGAATGCGGAGCAGTTAGAGGTGCTGTCTAAAGAAGTTCTAGAATGCTGTGAGTGGCACTGAACAGCCTAAGAGTGGGTCTGTGAAAAAGCAGACTGCCTATGGAAATACGGATAGTAAGCAGGCCACTCACAAGGCTCCGGAGTGAGCTTGAGGAAGTCACTGTTACCTTCCAGCCATATCTCACTGGTGTGCTGGGAATTCTAGTGAGGCTGAATCAACAGCGACAGACTAATTTGTTTAGCAGAGTAAATTTCCATACAGCATGGAAAGCAGGCCATGGCATGGTTATTCTTCTCAGCCTTTAGTGTGTTGTAAATACGGATTCTAAGCAGAAAGTAGAGCACTGAAATGGCACCAAAAGACAAAGGTTAGTTGGTGAGGCCAGGAGCAGGAGTAGCTTAAATACAGAGCAGGTGATGAGCAAAAGCACCTGCCACAGGTGTATCCAGCTCACAGAAGTGCTGTGGGGATCCAGTTTCTCTGGGTTTCATGCACTAAAGACCCACAGTTCTCCAAGAATCATCCTAGGCTTCATCACCACCCATCTGGTCATTGACTTAATCATATAATAAATACATATAAATGTTATAGAACTGCTTTAATCTACCACTAGTGAATAGTTAAGTCCCCTAAGAAAGATATGTGGGATGTTGAGATGGTTCAGTGGGTAGAGTGCTTGCCACCAAGCCTGATGACTTGCATGCTCAGGACCCAGAGGGGTGGTTCCGCATTAACCTTCAGCCACGCCCCTTCTCAGGGTCAAGGCGGAGCTTCAGGCGTCGCCCCTGGTGATTGAACATCGAGGCTCAGACCCGGCTCCTCCCGCTTCTTTCCACCCTCCATGCCACAGAGAAGCCAGCTCTGGAGGAGGTGAGCACTCAGCAGGGAGCACGTCAGCCCCGCCCCTGAGCTCCGCGAGTAAACCCCGCCCCTGCTCTATGCTCGGCCCCGCCTCCGGCCTCTCGGCCCCGCCTCTGCTCTCTGCTCGGCTCCACCTCCGCCTCCGGCCCCCGCCCTGCCTGTTGCTCGGCCCCGCCTCCGGCCTCTCGGCCCCGCCCCTGCTCTCTGCTCGGCCCCGCCTCCGGCCTCTCGGCCCCGCCCCTGCTCTCTGCTCGGCCCCGCCTCCGGCCTCTCGGCCCCGCCCCTGCTCTCTGCTCGGCCCCGCCTCCGGCCTCTCGGCCCCGCCTCCGCTCCCGGGCGCTCGCTCAGCTGCTGGGCATCCGCGCTTCTCGGCCATGGAGACCCCTGGGAGTCTGGACAAGAAAGTCAAGCTGAGCGACACCGCGCAGAACGGGGGGAGTGGAGGCCGCGGGCGGGAGCGCGAGGAGCGGGGGCGGCTGTGGCCAAGTACTGCACCCTCAGAAGGTTCTTTCCTCTGTCGTCACTCATTGGTTGCAGAAGCTGAGAGTGTAAGCACGAAGGTGGAGACCGTCTGACTTTGGAGGCTGCAAAGGCCTTGGTTTTAGGTTTAGATGGAATTTTTTATTCCACAGCTAACAGGATCCTGAGGTTTAAATTCAGTCTTGCAAATCATCGCTTGCCCTTGGCAAGTCAGGGGGAAGAAAAAGGCTGTTTCAGGCAGATGTTCTTTTGAAGTCATTAATTTACCATGTCTGCCGTCAGGATCAGGAATTCTTACTGTCTCCTTTCATTCTTTTCCTTAACTTCTTAGAAGGTGAGGGGGCGGCGGAGATAAAGGGAGAGCAGGATATTGGGAGGAGACCTGGATTCCTAGCCTGGGCTCTAGTCCCAGCCTTGCCATTTGTAAGTTGGACGATCTTGAGGGAAGTCACTCTACTTTGAATCTCAGATGACTGAGGGTGTAACTGTGTGCCTTTTGCAGGATGCTTTTTATTTGAAAGGGCGGTGAAATATTCCAACAGGTATTTTATGGGTAGAAAAGAAAGTTGATTAAACTGGAATATTTAAAAAATAATTTCAGTGGGGCCACTGGCAGTGGGTTAGTATTTATCCCTAGTATACGAATGGACTTTGGGAGCCCATTCCACATAGAGGCATACTCTCTCAGCCCATGCCGAGCTCCAAATGATATGACAGACTGTGAAGATTCCCCATGGAAGGCCTCACCCTCCCTGGGGAGTAGAAAGGGGGTGGCGTAGAGTGTTGTTGGGGGACAGGGGAGGAGGGGAGGAAGAGGGAACTGGGATTGACAAACATGCAGCTTGTTTCTAGAAAAAAGGAAAATAATGATTTCAGTGAAAAAAAGAACTGATACAAAGACATATGACCATTTAGCTGACTTTGTAAATTATGTTTCAATGGGTTCTTAGGTAGCTATCTCTCTCTATGGTGTGTGTGTGTGTGTGTGTGTGTGTGTGTGTGTGTGTGTGTGTGTCTTTGCTTCTGTGTATGTCTCACTGTGAACATCTATTTGTGTCTCTCTTTCTATGCTTCTCTTTGATAAATAGATCATAGGTCAGTTTATGCTTGGACTTGGCTGAGATTCTGATTTAATAAGGTAAAAACATGGGTCAGAAGACTTCTGCACTATGCCTTACGCTACATGAGATTCTCAATTCTGTCCTTGTAATCCTCACAAAATTACTGCTGACATCTGGGAAAGGAGTAAACCCACCTCAAAATGTTTTTTTTTTATTTATTTCTGTCATCAAACATTGCTCAGTGGTATATGGGATATCACTAAATTAGGAAGGTTTTCTCTGTCTACACAGAAAGGTATATTAATTTTGTGTGGTGGTTAATATTGATTTTCAAGATGATAAGATCTAGTTCAGACAAGGGACCCTTCTCCAGGCACAATTGTGAGGGCTTATCTATATCTTATTTTTATCAGTGTATGTTTATGAGACAGGAGCTTGTACATTTAGTTCATTGAGATGAGAAGACTCTTCCCCCTTCTAGAAGTGATAGCAACATTCCAGTCCATGGTATTGGTAAATAGTAAGCACCAACATGTATCATTATCACCATCCTTTGTTTGGGAAAACTTTGTTTTGTAATGACTCCCATATTGTCTCTGCCTCCTTCAGGCAAGACATTGTCTCATGTCTTCTGTCTTGGTGTTTCAGACAGCTATTCTGAAATTACCTAATTCACAAAGAGTTGCTTACCCCTGAGGAGGTTTTAATTAATTAAAGGTTTTTAAATGGGAAAACTGGATATTAATCTTGATCACCTGAGGTGATAAGTTCCACCTATAGGTGCTTGGTAGCACCTACCTTCCCACATCTCTCTCGAAAACCTGCTGCATCTCAGAAAGCAAAATAATGACAAACAGTGATGCTTCCCACAGAGATACTCATGAACACTCCCACAGAGTACTTAAACCATCCTCCAGAGACAATACTCATTGTTTTTTGTGTCTACATTTCCCATCTCCTCTCTGGGGTACTGGAAGGCCAAGCAGGAGTGCTGAATCCATTAAACATGTGCTTTTTCTTTTTTCTTTTTCATTTAAATGAATTTATTTCTTGTAACTTTGCTCTGTTTTCATTTGTGTTTTTGTTCAGTTGTAAGAACAGTTTTTAATTTATGGTGGATTAGAGGCTAGCTTAATAATGGAATAGGATATTGTTGAATGCAATATGCCAGGAAACATACATTCAGAGCTGACAAGGGCAGTATGCTACCTCAGAGTTGTTTTGATTTGCATTTCCCTGATTGCTAAGTATATTGAGCACTTTCTTAAGTGTCTTTCAGGCATTTTAGATCCCTCTATTGAGAAGACTCTATTTTATTCTGTATCCTACTTTTTAATTGGATTTTTGGTGTTTGGGTGATGAGGTTTTGAGTTCTCTGTATATTTTGGAAATCAGGCTTCTGTCAAATGTAGGGTTGTTGAATATATTTTCCCATTCTGTGGGGCTGCCTTTCTGTCTTGTTTCCTATGTCCTTTGCCTTACAGAAACTTCTCATTTTCAGAGTCCCATTTATTAATTCTGGATCCCAGTCTTAGTGCTACTGTTGTTAGGTTCGGGAATCCTGCTACTGTACAGATTCTATGAGGGTACCTCCTATATCCTCTTCTAAGATATCCAGTGTGGCTGGATTTATGTTGAGGTCTTTGTTCCATTGGGACTGAAGTTTTGTGCATGTGCTAGTCTTTTACTAGCCAGCACCCAAATATGCCAGCACTATTTGATGAAGATGCTTTCTTTTATATAGTGTATAATTTTAGCTTCATTTTCAAACATCAGATGTCTGTAGATATGTGGGCCCACATCATGGTTTTGATTTGATTCCATTGGTCTACCTGTCTTTAAAATTATTTTTGTGATGTTCTTTGATTGAGCATCATTGGGGTGTATTTACCTGAAAGAAAAGAATTATAAGTAGATTCTGATCCATAGCACGTGATCACCTCCATTTCTGGAGAGAGTTCTAGAGCCTGGTGCCTCCCTTTTTTGAAGAAATATCAGTAGATCTATATTATAAACAACAGTTCAAAGGTCATTTTGAGGACTTTTTGTGAAAGTTGTGAAGTCTGTGTTTATTTAATTTTTATACCCATAGAACTATAGGAAGCTATATAACATTGGTCAAGATCACTCTTTTCCTTTTCTATGTTTTCTTTGGTCTTTTGATTTAAAGTTGACAATACTTTTCCTGCCTTATTTCTTGGCTTTTTGTTGCCAACCCCTTCATTCTTTCAAAAGTATTTCATATAATTTTGATTGTTGTATCTTGTGACAATTATAGACATCATATGATGTGAATCTGTGTACTGATTTTCAGTAATGTATAATGGTAACCTAGTTTTATTCATTTTTAAAAAACTATTGGACATTCACAAATTTGTCTTCATAAAAATTTTTATGTTATCAGTTCCTGAAGGTTTTGCTTTTTGGGGAAGTTGTTGTGGAGAGACAGGTTTATTTTTTCATGTTTATCTTAGTTGCCTCTTCCAATTTTCTGGCACACTGTCATATCTGTGTTCTCCAGTTGTTGCTGCCTTCATGTTTGAGTCTTTGCTGCTTAAGTGATTTATATGATTAGTATATGGACTTTGGATTTTAAAACCTTCTCATGTATTATTGTCTTTGTCTCCTAATTAGCCTCACGTATCAACATGATAAATCCTAGGGTCATCTGAGCAAACATTGATTGAGTGTGTTCTTAGACTGAATGTCTGATTCTGCCTGAAAAGATTGTGTTGACTGATGGTTGATATGGGAAGAAGACTTCCCCTGAGATGGCAATGTCTTTTATCAAGTGAACTTGGGCTGCTAAAGAGAACGAGCTGAATATAAGACCGTGACAGATCAAAGGAGAAAATCAAGAAGCAGTTTTCAACATGCTTTTCCTTCAGTGCCTAACTTGAGTTTCTCCCCTAAGCTCTCAAAATGATAGACACTGGCCTAAATGTAACAACAAAATGAGGACGTTACCAGAGTAGCTTTGACTTACATAATTTAATCACAGCAACACCATTTCCTTTAACATTCCCCAGAATTCTTTAAGGCATTAATTCATTTCAACTTTCAGGACCTCTATCATCTTTATAAATATGGTCTTAATTGTGCTTCATCTGTGATGGAATATTGATGATTTGCTGTAGTACAATAGCTGGAATCTGGTAGTGAGTTATTGTTCTTGAGGTTCTTGGTTAGGTTTTTATGCTGGTGTCCAGTTATCTTGCTTTGAGGTGATTGCAGGTCTAGATGCTGATTTCTCAGTTTTTCTTTGTTGGAAGGGTGTTTTTTCCTTGGCTTTTATTTACTCTCTGATCTTCTGATCCTAGGGCCTATGGTTGAACAGGGCATGTCATCCCAAATTGGGGGCTGGAAATCTTGCTGTAGGTGTGAACTTTGTTCCAGCAGAGAGTACATGCCGACGTTTGAAGTTGTAAGAAGGGAAGAGAGGAGAGAACCTGGTGATAGTATTTAGGGGGCATGGAGAGACTAGGAGAAGTCTGTGGTCAGGTGGCCCATATGGACTTCTGGCAGATGCTGTATCCTTTGAGCACAGGGTTTCCTCTAAAGTTGGAGGCTACAACATAGAGATTAGGAGGGAATTGGATTGTAAACAGTGTTAGGGTTGTTTAAAGAATGGGGAAGATCCACTGGAGAAAAAAACAATTTGTAAATTGTACAGTTGGTCCAGAAGAGTGTTTTTGCCTCAGTTTGTCTACCTGTTATTCTCTCTTGGGTGACCTACACTTGAGCAGAGGATATTAGTCCAAATTGTTCATGGGGTCATGGATTTGAGCTACTGCTGTGTTGGAGTACTCAGTCTGGGATTGTAGGTACTGTTGAAGCTTCACGAGCTGCTGACCCACCTTGCCTGTTATTCTGGCTGGTGTGACGGGCACATGAGAAAGGGATGTCTCCCTGAGGTGGGGGATGGAATACAGCTATATTTCTCTTAACCTGAATGGGAAAATATCCTGTGGATGTGTAAGTTGTAAATCCTTAATTCATTTGTTGATTATACTGCCATTGTCTTGAGTATCCAAAGAGAATATGGAAATTTGTGCTTTTGGGACTGTTACAGGTTATGAGGAAAAAATGCATGGCTTCCCCTACCTCCATTCCCTCCAGCCCTTTCCCCAGTATATTCATGACCAGGCTGGGAAACCCACAGAAATAGGTGACTTGACTGAACAAGGAGGAGTTCATTGACTCTAGACTGACAGTTCAGAACCAGCATAGGACAGAACTAGGCCCTCCAAACACGGGAGACAGTTAGGAGAGGTGGGCAGTCTATCGAGCCTCTAGGCAAGGAACAGTATTTACCTCTAGTTGACAAATGGACTTTGGGAGCGAATTCCCCATAGAGGGAGACTCTGTCAGCCTAGACACACTGGGAATGACCTAAGCCCTGGCACATGGGATGGACTTTCATGATCTCCATGGAAAGCCTCACATTTTATATTGAGCAGAAAAGAGATGGGATATGGCTCAATGTTGGGTATGGGTGGATGGGAGGGGCCCGGAACTGGGACTTGTGTATAAAGTAAAACATTTCTAAACTAAATTTAAAAATAGAAAATATAGAAGATCTTATCCATCAGAATGTAGAACCCTTAAGTTCAACAGGAGCAGAGGTCTGAAAGAGTAATTTACCTTCAGCACTTTATTCTTGCCTCTCATTGTCACCTACCTAACTATAGGTAGGTTCTATCCCAAACTTTCCACACTATGTCAGCTCTGCTCACATCTATATCTTAACAGTTAAAAAACAATGAAGATAATGAACAAATATCATATCCTGAAATTGAAAACACATGTAAGGATTATAAACAGGAGACTCTGACTTCATCTTTAAAGAGAAACTAGAACTGTGAAATTAATGTGAGGTAAATTAGCTATAAAGGGTGTATTAGTTACATTTATAAGTTATTCAAATCTTGGGTATGCATGCTATATGAAATTATGAAGAGTATATTGAGGCAAGGCTCTAACACACGTGTCTATGACTTAGATACTTCTACAAGGGCATAACCACAAATAAATAAAAAAAACTAGGTGAAATAAACTGGAAAATACATTACTATATATAACTAAAAGAGGGATGAACCTGAAAGGGTTTTGGTTTAACAATGAAATGTAAGGATAAATTGATGAGCAATTTTCCTGGAGCAATGTTTGTAAACATTCATGTTGTGGTGATGCCTAACCATAAAACTATTTTTCTTGCTAGTTAAATATTGTAAGTTTGGCACTTCTATGAATTGTAATGCTAAGATTTTTGTAGATAGGTGTTTACCAAATAATTTCAAACCATGGTTTGAGAACCACTGGTTTGATCTGTTACTTTTAATGCGCTAAATTTATCCCTTTTAGCTAGGTAATATTAAAAAGCTTGTCAAATGGCTGAGTGGATAAAGGTAATTGCTCCCATAGCCTTCCTACCTTAACATGAATCTGTAGGATCTATCTTGGAGGAAAGAGCAAATTGACTCCTGAGGGCTGCCATATGGTCACACACACACACACACACACACACACACACACACACACACACAATTGAATAAATAGATTAATGTTTAAAAATTACAATTAAGGGTTAGGAGTTAATTAACTTTTTATGTACAGCACCTGAGTTTTTAATATTTAATGCAGGGTCCAGCTTTAGGAAAAGTATACAAACATGTAATGTTATTTAAAGCTATCAAACACAAACCATATCTATGTTAACCTGGAGCAAATCCATTACCTCCTGTGTCCTGTGGAAACAAAACAAAACTTCTTCTCCAAAGAATTTTTGATTTTCATTTGACAAATATTTTGCCTTTTTTAAAGTTAAGGCATTCATGAAGTATATAGACTCCTTTACTTCAACAGTCCCTCTTTCAATTCCATTTACATCTGGACCTATTTTACTGTAAGTATTTCAGCCTTTTTACTGCCAAAGAAAACTTTAGACTGCTAAGATACACATGATTTTTCTGCATGATCTCACAGCTGGCTAATCCTATTTCTGAGTTTGTGAGGGCAAAGTCTAAATCTCACAGCCCAGTCAGAGTTAGGTCACCAAGAACTACCTGTAGCCTTCCTAGAGCTCTAGCATTCCCATGATTGTGCTGTGGCAGTCTTTGTAACTGAGGTTATCATTGCTACTTTGGGTAATGTCTGTTCAAGGTCTCACCAGTAGGCAGAAACTCACTAAGGAGATGAAATGTTTTTTCAGCTTTCTCAGACCTTATATAGAAATATCGCCCCATGTTGGGTACCAAAGTTTTGCTTAATGTTTTACTCCTTTAGCTCTTTAGTGTTTTAACTTCGGGGCAGCGGACGTCCAAAGTCCCAAATTGATGCACAGATGCATGTTATTACTTATAAATGCCTTGTCTCTACTTGGCTTATTTCTAGCCAAATTTTCTTAACTTAAGTGATGCCATCTACCTTTTGCTTCTGGACTTTTAAGTTTCCCTATATACTTTTTACTTTCCCTGCTACTCCATGACTTGCTGTGTGGCTGGCTGGCTGGATTTTACCAATCTCTTCTAATTTTTCTTAACCCTTCCTCCTTGCTTCCAGATTTATCCTTCTATGTATACTTTGTTCTTGTTAATATCACTATTGGGTATTCACCTCTTTATCAGAACATCAGATGTTGTAGACAGCTTCACAGAGTTAAACTAATACAGCATAAACAAAAACTACACATAGTTATTTCATTAAATAAATGTACCATAGCATAAAACTAACATATCTTAAAATAATGTTCTACAGAAACATAACATTTACAATATTGTCAGTATCATGCTTTCAGTTGAACATATTTATGTAATATTTTAGAAAGCCATGACCTATGATGATGTGCATATCGGGTTCACTTGGCAAGAGTGGACTTTGCTGGATACTTCTCAGAAGAATCTCTACAAAGATGTGATGCTGGAGACCTACAAGAACCTTAATGATATAGGTAACTCCTTTTTTTCCTTCATGATTTAAAATAATAGGACAACTAACAGTTCCATGGTTATTGAAGCTCTTCTTTAATTTTATTGAGAGAGAAAAAAGAATGTGGTAAATAAATCAGTCCAAGTTCTAAAGTTCACTGTAGACAGTAACTTAAATGTTGCATATTTTTCAAAAATAAACATTCTTTTTTTTACTACATTTTAGGGTACAGTTGGGAAGACAATACTATTAGAGCACATTGGACAAGTTCTAAAAGACATGAAAGGTAATTTTCATTTATGAGCTCATAGAAATATGTCTCTGAAGCAATTGAAATCTGTCCTGGAATTCTGAAACAGAAACAACAGTGTAATTAAGCACAGCTTAAATTGCATTGATGATTATTAAGTTCTCACAAAACCATATACCTCAGCTTCAGGTAGGTGAACAGCATTTGCAAGACATTATATTAAGAAAGAAGACAAAGAAACAAAGTCTTGAAAGAAATTACCACTTGAATCATTACACCATGATTGGTATGCTGTAGAACTGTAAATCCACTTATTTCATAGTACGTATATTACTAAAGGTATACACATGGTTGATGTGATAAGCATATCTCCAAATCTCCCATTAAGCAAACACTCCATAGAAAAGTTAGTTTTCCTTGTGTCCTTACTGTTACTTTTGTAAGTTTAGTGACAGGGGCAATTACTGTCAAGAATCAAGGAGCAGTTTTTGCAGGGAAAGCCTAATCTCTCTAATACATGTCTATAAGGAACAGAAAGTCAAACTGAATTAAATGAGGAAGCCTCTTCTTTGTAATCTTTACATTATTAGGTATATCATGTATTAGTCAGGATACAAGCCATATCAGCAAGGTGATATATACAACATGGTATACCTATCTTTCATAATATTTAAAAGTCATGTAGTAGTACCCATTTTGGGCATACTTGTTGAATTTGATTCAAGTTTACAGTTAATTTGTTTCCCAGCTTCATTGACAATACACCAACAAGCTCACTCAGCAGAAAAGCATTATGACTCTAGGACTGTGTAAATACTGTTTTCTGTACTTCATTAGCAAATGTAGTATGACTCATACTGTAGTAAAATTTAAAAATACAATAAGGTTGATAAAATTATGATTTTTTCCAGTTCTCTTTAATATATGAAAAATCTACTATGGAAAAAGTTTCAGAAAATGAGAAACATATAATAAAGTATTATACCTACACTTGTGTCTTCAAAGATGCAAAAAAATCTTAAAGTAGGGGAAAACATGAGTGTAAACAGTGATAAGAGTGCAATGTCTGATTCTTCTTCTCAATTGCAACAAATTGTAGTATTAATTTATCCAGATATCAAGATTCAATACTGTATTGAATATGGTAAAGCATTTACACATGCCCATTTTCCTTACAGGCATGAAAGAAGCCAAATTGGAGTCAAGACTTCTGTTTATACACAATGTGTTAAAGCCTTTGAATATAACAGTCATCTTCAAAAGCGTAAAAGTACACATACTGAAGAGAAACCCTATGAGTGTAACCAATGTGTTAAAGCCTTTGCATATCACAGTTGTCTTCTTATTCATCAAAGAACTCACACTGGGGAGAAACCCTACAAATGCAATCAGTGTCGTAAAGCCTTTGTTCAACTTAGTAATCTTCAAAGACATAAAAGAATACATACTGGCGAGAAACCCTATGAATGTAATCAGTGTGGGAAAACCTTTACTCAGTGCACTTGTCTACAAGTACATAAAAGAACACATACTGGAGAAAAGCCCTATGAATGTAATCAGTGTGGTAAAGCCTTTGCTCACCACAGCAATCTTAAAATACATAAAAGAACACACACTGGAGAGAAACCCTATGAATGTAATCAATGCCATAAAGCCTTTGCTCAGCGCACTCATCTTCAAACACATAAAAGAACACATAATGGGGAGAAACCCTATGAATGTAATCAGTGTGGTAAAGCCTTTGCTCAGAGTGGTCATCTTAAAACACATAGAGGAACACATACAGGGGAGAAAAACCTGTGAGTGTAATCAGTGTGGAAAGACCTTTGCATGCCTAAGTTTTCTTCAAATGCATAAAATAGCACATACTGGAAACGAATCCCATTAATGTAATCATTATGGTAAAGCTTTTGCAACAATCAGGAGTCTTCCAAAGTGGCTGTACCAGTTGGAACTAGAAGAAACCATTCTGATCGAGGTAACCCAATCACAAAAAGACAAACATGATATGTACTCACTCATATGTGGATTTTAGACATAGAGTAAAGGCCTATGTCTACAAGCCACCCTGCCAGAGAAACTAGTAAACAAGGAGGACCCTACAAGAGACAAATATTGTCCCCTGGAGAACAGGAAAGGGTCACAATTCCCTGAGCAAATTGAGAGCATGGGAAATGGGGGGAGGGAGCTACGATAATGAAAAGGGAAGAAGAGGAGGTATACAGAGGTCATGAGGGAGCAGAAAGTTTGAGTCAGGTGAAGAATAGAAGAAACGTTATGTGATAGGTAGGGTTTTAGTTGGGGGTAATAGGGGAGGGAGGGAGAAGGGAACTGGGATTGTCATGTAAATCAATCTTGTTTCTAATTCAAATAAAAAATTATAAAATAGCCAATTAGTAGTCTTTGAAATCATTACAAAAATCTTTAAGCAGCGAAAGTATAAATGTAGTTAGTTTGGTTTAATTTTGTACTTTTACAAGACTAAAACTTTATGGGCAATCAATCTGATATAACATTTGCATGTTACAATATTTTTTGAGTACCTCCAAAAGATACTTAGTTCTTCTGATTATCAAGTATTTGGTTGGATCTTTAGCCAACACACTTCCAAAACAGCATTTTATTTGTAGAAGAAACTTGACAGTGTCAAAAATATGTGCAAGAATTATGATATTCATTTTTATATTCATGCTCCAGGACACTAATGGAAAAAATGAATTTATAATCTTACAAATCTTAGTATGTTGTATAAAAGGGCCAGGAACAAACACAGCCTGAACCAGAACCCAGATCCAGTGAAAAACAGACTTTGGTCCTGAAACAAAAGGCAAACTAACAAACTCTATTCCTTACCAGTTTAGGAAAAATCCAACCAGTATCTGAGCTTGAAACCCACCAATTCCCAAGCAGGAATCCAGCCAATCTCAGTGGTTTTTCAATGTCAGGTTTTTCAATTTTATCAAAAATCATACACAATCTCTCTCTCTCTCTCTCTCTCTCTCTCTCTCTCTCTCTCTCTCTCTCTCTCTCTCACACACACACACACACACACACACACACACACACACACACACACATATTCCTATGCCTGTTTATTTGGCAGCTGGCATTTTGCCCTGGCATCCACTTTCCTGGATTCCTCCCTCCCATATAAATCGGTTCAATGAATTTCATTGATGACCTTCTTTTGCCAGAGTGGATATAAAACTCCCTATTGGAGTGGAGCATCAAAGCAACACATTCTGCTTGGAAATGCCCTTAGGGGAACAGGGAAGGAGAAAAATCTTTTTACTGGTGCTGTAGCTGACTGCTACATTTCTATAGCAGTTTTCTCCATAGTTAAGTGATGCAGAGAAGTGACAATTTGAGCTGCAGCTAAGAATAAATGGTTATCATTGCTTGGAAAATCACTAGTGGAAAAGAGAATAGAAGAAACAATGGACGTTTATAGTGGTAAACTGTTAGCAGAATGGATTAAAGGTGGGGATTATAGTTATGTGCCACCATGCCTGGTGTTTATAGTTTCAGAGAAGGCCTTATTCTGCAGCACAGGCTGGCCTTGGGACTCACAGCAATAATCCTGCCTCAGCCTGTTGAGTGCTAGGATAAATGACAGGAGTCACTGAGCAGTTATTGTAGCATGTTTTTGTTTTGAGACACAGCCTCTCTGTGTAGTCCTGGCTGTCCTGGAATTGCTACACAGAGCAGGAGGACTTGAACTCACAGAGATCCTCCTGCCTCCACCTCCCAAATACTAGCATAAAGGCAGGGGCCACCACACTTGGTCCCAGTTATTTATTTTAGATATGCAGCCTGTCTCCTTACATCGTTGAGTCCGATGGCATCAAACTTATTTACAGAGTCATGGGGTTATGTAGCAGGTGACAATTAGTGTTCAGCGTTTTATTATATAGCAAACTTTTTTCTCCTGATTTTTTCCCTCCGGGTTCTCTGGATTCTGCTTCACAAAGGCTGGGGTTACAGCTTGCACAAACTCAAACCATAGCTGCAGAGCTTTTCCTCATTCTCTCTGACTGGCAGACAGTCCCTCACCCCTACCTCCCACCCCCCCAGCATGACTCCCTCCCCAACATGAACCTTGTACTCGGGATTCTTGCCAACTCTACAATTCAGGGAAGAATCTAGGGATTTGGTCTCTCCACAAAGGGTTTAAACTGACAGAACTGCCACCGAGGAGGCTCCGGCTTCCCGTCAGATCTCAACACTGCAGATTGCAGAGCTGATTCCACTGGAAGAAGAGATCGGCCCGCCAGCCGCAGGCAGCTTCTCTGCCATCAGATTGTCCAGGGTTGTGGAAATCAAGAGGGGACTTTAAGGCGCTTGGCTCCAGTGCCCCACTGCAGTCCAGTCTAAACTGACTCAGAGAGGCCCTCCTGCTTCTCCCCAGGATTCCCAACCAGTCAGAATTTCACCCCTGTCACTGCCCGGGGAGGTCCCCTCACAGTTTCCAGTCAGGAATGCTTTGTGTGTGATTGTGGGGGTCTGGTTGTCCTGGAACTGGCTGTGCTCCCGCCGACCCCAACTCCCAAGTCTTAGGAATAAAATCAAAATCACCATCACATTTTTTTCCAAAGCGCGTTGGATTTGATGTCCATGCTGAAATCCCCTCTCTTGTTTATTTGGGTCAGGTCATTTCTCAATTGCTATAACTTTGTCTTAAAAACTGGAATCATAGCAAAGCTGCCAAGGCTACCTGATGTTTAAGTGCATTGGGCGGTTCCCAAATGTGAGGTTTTTGCTTGCAAAGTGCCTTAATGACAAAGCTATCTCCCCAAGACATCATCACCATGTAGCTCTGGATGGCCACTAGCCCAGATGTATGCCTGCCTCCCATGTGCTGAGATTAAAAACATATGCCACTAGGAACAGGTAAACCCAAATCCTTTTTTTTCCTTTTAGTTTTTCAAGATGGGGTTTCTTTGTGTAGACCGGGCTGTCCTGGATCTCACAGAGATCATCCTGCCTACACCTCCTGAGTGCTGGGATTAAAAGTGTATGCCACCATCAACCTGACACCCAGCCTCACAACTCCATTTTTTGGAATGTTTTGAGACAGAGTTTCTCTGTGTAACAACATTCCTGGCAATCCTGGAACTCACTTTGTAGACCATGCTAGCCTTGAACCCACAAAGATCTGCATGCCTCTGCCTCCCAAGTGCTGGGATTAAAATCATGAGACACCCCACAGCCTGTTCTCCACTTAGGACCAGCAACACAAGACCCTCTGGTGGATACAGAGTATTGAAAAAAGACTTCACTCCACTTTCCTCAGACATTGGGTGGTTAAATTGATCAAGCCCTTTGGACACATGGTGCTGATTTGGTAGCGCCCTCCTCTCTTGACCAGTGTCCTTGCCAACCTACACACCAAAATCAGATGGTATGCTTGCAGGCAGGAAAATCGTAAGTTGGAGACTAGACTTGGCCTCCTACCAACCCTGAGGGTAGTCTAAGGCCTTAATGCAAAGCTCCCACCATAGAAAATGGGCTCTTCAAAGAATAACTGTTTTTTTTGTTTTTGTTTGTTTGTTTGTTTGTTTGTTTTTTAGAGATTGGTTTCTCTGTATTGCTTTGAAGCCTGTCCTGGAATTCATTCTGTACACCAGGCTGGATTCAAATTCACTGAGATACACCTGCCTCTGCCTCCCTCCTGAGTACTGTTATTAAAGGCATGTGCTACCACCATCCAGCACAAAGAACAACTATCGGGAGTAGTCACTCATGTCTCCTCTCAACACTTCAGTGAGCTGAGGCAGGAGTATCACCAGAATACAAGTCCAGTGTGGCCAATGGAGTACAAGGAAAAACTACAATGTAACAAGCAGAGAGAAAACCCAAGAGACAGAAAACACTGGGGGCTGGGGAGATGAAATGACTCAGAGGCTTAGAGCATTTACTTTTCTTGCAGAGAACTTAGGAATCCTAGAACCCCGAGGTCCATGACCACAACCCCAAACTCCATGTGCAGGGGTTTGGATGCCCTGATATGATATCACTTTCAGCAAAGCCAGGGGTGCATTTTCTGCACCTATGTGCATACAGGCATGGAATCTCCTACATATTAAGAATGAATGAAACTGAAGTGAAGCACAGAAACACTGAATTTTGGAGACTGGTGCTAAACTCAAACAATCTGAGCCCCTCATTAGCAGAAGGTCGGCTGTATCTGAGGTCAGGCTTCAGAACTTAGGGAGAGCCACTTTTTGTGTCACGACACCAGCAACATGGCTAGAAGAGGTGGTGACAGCCACCTAAGTGGTGACCTGAGTTTAATGACCGGAAGTCATTATGAATGACTGTGTCAACTCCTCCAGTCCCCATGTCTGCCTGTGAGTCAGGGTACATCTGTAAATCTACAACCAAAAAGAAAAAAGAGCCATAAAGGCTGGACATGTGCCCGATTCTCCCCACTCAGCTCTGTCAGTTGGCCTTGCAGAGGACTTCTAAGTAGACACACAGACAAGTACTGAGATGGGACTTCATTAACTGCTGTTATTGGGCTCCAGGCTTCTGCTGTTCAGGGGGGAGACACTCAAGAGGGAGGCCCTTTCTCCCTTGGGAAACCCAGAGGGCACTTCCCACTTGAGGGGTATACCCTGACAAGGTCTTCTGGCTATGTCCACCTGCTTGGTTAAAGAACCCACAATAAATAAATAAATAAATAAATAAATAAATAAATAAATAAATAAATACGAATGTATATATGTGAAAAAGTATGTATAGATATAGATATAGATATCATATGTATTTATGGGCTTAGCCTATTGGCAAACTTATTCCACAGCAGCCCTCAGAAGGAGAGACAAAGGGAGGCAGACACAGGAAATCAAGGCCTGTCTACTGTCCAAAACCAGGTTTGGGCTATCCACCCAAAGCTTCCTGCTGAGACCTTGTTTTTTCTTCTTTTAGTTTTTCGAGACAGAGTTTCTCTGTGACTTTGTAGACTGTCCTGGAACTAGCTCTTGTAGACCAGGCTGGTCTCGAACTCACAAAAATCCACCTACCTCTGGGAGTGCCACGGTGAGACTAGTCAAGAGTGTCACCTGGCTTAACTTACAAAGTGAGACCCCTTGTCAAAATGAAATTGAACATTATAGCTACTGCCTAGCATTCAGGGAGCTGTGGGTTTTCAGATTCTCTCCCAGAAGTGGTGGTGAGGATCTGTGCTGTTTAGACACGGTCTTAACAAAAATGTGTTTGGTTTTTCAAATGCTGGAGTCATGAGGGACAAGAGCTCAGCCAGGGACACTCAGCCTTGGAGGCACTGTCTACTGTCAGGACCCAAGAGTGCTGTCCCAAATCAATTGCCTGGCTCAGGGAGGCCTTCCAGGAACACGGAGATGCTCGCCCCCTGCTGTCACTTCAGGACATTGCCGATAGTGCAGCCTCTGAGGCAGGAGACAGCTTTGGGACCTGGGTACAGATCTCTGTGATGGGGTACGCACAAGGGCCAGCGGTCATTCCTAAGGACCATTGTTAACAGAAGCAGGGATGGAACCAGGATTCCTAGCCGGGCTGCAGTGTTCTCTTAGCAAAGGCTACAAGCTGCAGGGACCCTGGGGCAACAGTGTTTAGACCTCCCAGAGTGTTCTCCCGCATGAGGTGGTTTCTCCTTTGATCCGTTTCTTCCCACGGTGGAACTGGGCTGTGGGGTCCTGAGAACCTGTGCCGTGTTGCGTCCTGACAGTGCAGGGGCTCTGGGGGTGTTTGTGGGGGGGACCCGTACCTCTTACAACAGGTCTAGGCTGCCTGTGCTGTGCTTGAGAAGAAGCCTGGCTCAGGCTGTGACTTCAAGCTCAGAGGGGGATTTTGTTAGTTTTGGGAAGCAACTCTGAGGCTTGGACTTCACAATCTGAGGCAAAATGCCAGTCTTCAAGATATCCGCCTTCTTTTTTCCATTCTTTTTGTGTTTTGTTTTGTTTTCCAGACAGAGATTCTCTGTCGCTTTGGAGACTGTCCTGGAACTAGCTGTGGTAGACCAGGCTGGCCTCAAACTCACCGAGATCCACCTGCCTCTGCCTCCCTCCCGAGTGCTGGGATTAAAGGCGTGTGCCACCACTGCCTGGCCATTCTTTTTATTTTTAACACACATGAATTTCTTATGTTCATGCTGTGCTCAAAGCAGGTCTAAAGCCTCAGGTTGAGGTAGAAATTCATGATTCTCCCTCCTGGAGGCAAGAACAAATCTGTACAGCCTCAAAGGAGATGTCTACCTGTTCTAAGGTCTGTATACCCAGTTCTTATTCAGGCCAGTGTCCTTCCCTTCCCAAGAAGATTGTTTTCCAAGTCTGCCTGTCTGTCACTTTGCCACAGGCACCACTGCCCATCAACTGTATACAATCATGGTTTCTACATCATGACAAAGAGGACAATGACCACTAGAATCTTCAGTGGATATCCTTTTCATGTAGCTCTGCAGGCCTGAAGTAACTCATAGTCATCCTCCAGCCTCTGCTTCTCAAGTAACTATCATGCATATAACTACACACACACACACACACACACACACACACACACACACACACACTACAAATTTTCACAAATTAAAATAAAAATTTTGAGGTTGAAGCTAAGTTGATGGGATGCTTTGCTTGGTTGGATTCAGCATAGAATAGACAAGGCATAGTGGCCAAGGCCAGAGTGGGAAAGTAGAGACAAGAGAAGGATTCAAGATTATCCTCAGCTACATAGAGAAATCTGAGGCTAGCTTAGCCTAGAAATACATGGTCTCCAAATAAATAAAGGGAGAAAAAATATAAAAAGGATTCCAGTATTCTAGACTCTAAAACCTGTATCCTTGATTCTGTTTTTATTCATTGAGATGGGGCTCTCTGTGTAGTCCTGGCCCCAAACTCAAGAGATCCACCTGCCTCTATCTCCTCAGTGCTGGGATTAAAGGTATTGCTACTACAAGGGCCAAATCTTTGTCTGCTTCCCCAAATGGAAGATCTAGCTGCTTGCTGACAAGGTTTACTTCTTCCATAAACAATAGATCTAAACTGCAATGAAATATGTGGGGAACCTGGGCAGTGGTGGTGCACACCTTTAATCCTAGCACTCTGGAGGCAGAGACAGGCAGATTTCTGTGAGTTCCAGCCAGGACAGGCTCCAAAACCACACAGAAACCCCATATTGGGAAACAAACAAACAAACAAACAAACGAAGACTGAATCTCACTATGTACCCTGCTCAGTCTGAAATTTATTATTGTAGACCCCAGGGCCTTGAACTAACAGTGATCCTTCCCCACCCCCAGCCTCAGCCTCACCAAGTGCTACAGAAAAGGAACCACCCTACCCAGACACTAGCCATTTAAAAACAAAGAAACAAATTCACTTCCTCCCCTAGAAGTGGGGGCAAGGAAGCCTGTGAAGGTCATTGTGCCCCAGGGAAGCTCAGCAAGGAGGACACAGGGTGGGGATTGGGTAAGGATGGCGCCAGGTGGGGGAGGAATACCAGAGCCTCCCCTCCAGGGGCACAATGAGCCCTCAGACTATATAAGAACTAGAGCCTTTCCCTCTCCCAACAGTTTCTACTCTACCCATCCAGATCCTGCTGTTGCTGCTTGTGATTCCAGTCTGGCTTTTATCTGGAAGAAAGGTAAGTTTTTTCATTTCTGAGTTTTGCAGTCTAGGAACTTGGCTTTGAGATGCAGGTATGTAGTTCTGACATGAATATCTTTCTTCAGTTTTTGGAGGAGACGCATTTATTTTAGGCAACATGGGTCAGGCTGAGTAACTCGGACTGCCTTCCTCCAGACCACCAAGGCCTGCTTTAGTAGTTTGGGTTTTCTCTACAGTTTGGAGCCTGTACTGGAAAGTGCTCTGTAAACCATGGCGACCTCAAACTCACAGGTTTGCCCCTGACGAACCTGCCCAGTGCTGAGATTAAAGGCATTAGCCAGCACTAAGTTGCTTGTTTTTTTTTTTTAACTTTAAAAACTAGAATTTTAAATCAGCATGGCCGCGCATTCTGCCTCCAGTTCCCTCAGGCAGCTGGGTTTGGTCCCATACCACAGGAGGCAGCGGCCTGCAGGAAGATATAGATTAGTGTCAACAAGGTAGGAATTTAGGAGTGTGAGTGCATGGGGGGAGGCTATGAATGTTACAAAGCGTGGGGTGTTATTTACTTGATTGAAGGATTTCCAAAGGATCCCAGGTAATTGCATTTGTTGGAGAAGCTGAATTACCAATGCTTTCGGAACCTCATACTATCCCGTATCCCCGATTTCATACATCATTCAGGTTTTTGGCGCAGTGGATTCTGCGGCTTTCTGGACCATGTCAGCCTGTGGTACTCAAACAATGGCAGCACTTTTTGTGGTGGAACAAAGTGCCGCCAGGTTTTGAGCATTACCGGCTGACAAAGGGGCGATTTTCCCAGTTGTTAGTGACTCCTCCAGCACCCATCTAGTGTGAGGCACTCTTTGGACTTGAGTTACAATGGGTCCCTTGTTATCCCGTGTCTTGGTTAACTCCGGTGTCCTGGGAGCTGGGACTCCACGGCATGGAGGGGAGAATGTTGAGTGGGAAGGAAGAACTCAGGGCATCCTGCACAGTAGTCAGGAACTGAAACAGTGTTGGAGAGGACCTGGGGCATCGAGGTACCCCCAGAGTCGAGGGGAAAACCCACATAGTGTTCATCATGGTGGTTGCCCTCTCTGAGGCAGAACTAGAAAGTGCTTCCACTTTGTGACTCGCTGTGTGGGGCAAGCATCCCACTTGAGCAGAGTAGAAGCATTTGTGCACAGGCACTGAGCTGAAGCTTTTGGGCTGCTGCTCCACATGTAAAGAGAGGAAGCAGTTCGGGTGTGACGGGAATATTGTTCATGTATGTGCCCTGGACCTTCACGGAGCCTGGTAGTGATGAGAGGCAAGCTACAAGGGTCACTTTTTGAAACTGGACTTCTTTTCTGAGCACTTTTTGATCTTTTAAAGGTTACCCTTGGATGTAAGAAGACCAATTTAGGGCACATGTCTCAGGATTTTGGGATGAGAGGAATGTTTCAACCCATGATTGAACTGATCCAGTGTGAATTTTTTTCAGGTTTGTGAGTCTCCCTGGACCATGTGAACCTGTGATACTCAAAATGTGGGGGCATTTTGTGTTCTGGAATAATGTGTCACCATGTTTTGAGGGTTACCAGTTGATAAAAGAGCCATTTCCCCAGTTCTTAGTGGCTTATCCAGGATTTCTCTAGTGTGAGACAATTTTCTTTTGGGGGGGTTTAAGTTTCTAAACAGGGTTTCTCTGTGGCTTTGTAAGCTGTCGTGGAACTAGCTATTGTAGACCGGGCTGGTCTGGAATTCAGAGATCCGCCTGCCTCTACCTCCGAGTGCTGGGATTAAAGGCTGCACCACCAATGCCTGGAGTGTGGAGCATTCTTTGGACTTGAGCTACAATGTGTTCCTTGGTAGCATATGTCTGGGATAGCTGCAGTGTCCTGGGAGCTGGGACTCCAGGCATGGTGGGGAGAAGGTTGAGTGGGAAGGTTAGGGAAGAAAGGCCTCCCTTTCACAGTAGCCAGTAAGTGAAATGTCCAGGGAGGGGAAATGCGAGTCCACAAGCACCCAGGCTGGAGGGGACAACCCACATAGTGGTCATCAAAGTGGTTGCCCTCTCGGAAGCAGAACGAGAAAGTGCTTCCACTTTGTGCCTTACTGTGTGGGGCAAGCATCTCAGCTGAGCCCATTGGAAGCATTTGTGCACAGGCAGTCAGCTCAGGCTTGAGTGTAAAGGAGAGCTGCACTCCTAAAATCTATTATTGGGGTAAAAATAATTTTCTTGAAACCCTGTGTTAATACAGCATCTCATATACAAATATCCCATATTAATACATTGGCAAAATCCTTAAGTGGATGTGCAGGTCCTGTAGGACCCTCAACCTGTGATACTCAACCTGGGGCTCTTTTGTTTTCTTGGAGGAAAAGTGCCGCCAGGCTTTGAGAGTTACCGATTGAGAAAAGGATTCCACAAAGACTGACAACTTAAAAGCCAGGTTCTCTTTTTAAAACCAGACAGACGGGTACCTGAGAGGAATGAAGGCATGCCAGGGTAATACAGGTGCTGCCACCTGGAGGCTCAGCACATTGGCCATCAAAGGCCCTCTTCAAGGCTCATCCATCAACTGCATCCATTCTTGTGTGTTTGGACAAGGGGCCTGGAAACCCCACTGGAGCATGGAGTTTCCCTTATCTGGGGGCTGGAGGTGAATTTCTTTACACTGGATACATCACTGATGAAGGAAGTTGTGATGTTTCACATAAATAAGGTCCCTAAGCTGGTAAAAATTTGTAAAGCAGGGTGGGCCTGGGACGACCCAACTGGGCAGCACCTGCCATATATTATGCCCCACTTTGGTTTTTCATTTTTCTTGTTTTTTTTCTTTTCTTTCCTTTTTTTTTTAGACAGGGTTTTTCCATATTGCTTTGGTGGTTGTCCTAGAACTCACCTTTTTGTTCTCAGATAGGGTTTTTTTTCTGAGTAACCAGCCTGACTGTCCTGGAACTCACTCTGTAGACCAGGCTAGCCTAGAACTCTGATCCACCTTCCTCTTCCTCCTGATTGCTGGGATTAAAGGTGTGCACACCCAAAGCTTGTTTGTTTTTTTCCCTCTTTTGGATTTTCAAGACAGGGTTTCTCTGTATATTTGACCCACCTGCCTCTACCACCACCACACTGAAACCTTTTACACTTTAAATTGCTAGTGTTAATAGGTCTATTAGGAAAGGATGGGGTACAAAATCCAAATCTTTTGGATTTTGGGTACAAGGCCAGCCTGGTGGACAGCCAGGGAAGGGACACTGATAGGCCTACACATAATTTTGCTTTTCAGTGGGTTGGGTTGTGTGTAGACCAGTGTAGGCTTCCCCTCTTTAACCCCACAGTGCTGGGATTAAAAGGTGTCTACCATGCTTGGTGTTAACTTTAACTTGTTTCCATTTTTCAGGCCTTACACAATAATTGAGATTCCTAACAGCTTTTCTACAGGTTACTTGCACAGCACCGTTCAGATCTCAACCTGCTCCACTCAAACTCTGGGGACACTTTTTGTTCCTTGGAAGAAGTGCTGCCAAGGTTTTGAGGGCAGCCAATTGAGAGAACGCTGCAGCTGGGCAAGGTGGTGGTTGCTGTCCATGGGGTGGCACTCAAATGTCAGGAGGGCTCTTCTCATTTCTAAAGTGGAAAGTGTTTCGACATTTGGGTGTTGTCTGTGGGTGCCATTCCCGCCTGCGCTGTGGATAGCGGCTCATCTTAAGAGATTTACTGTTTACTGTGCACGGTGAAGGTTGCAGGGAAGTAAATGATGGAGAAGTAGGTGGGGAGGAGTGAATTTGTCACCTCAAGTTCCCTTAACCCGCTGAGTTATCTTCCTCAGGCCCATTTAACATGCTTTAGACCCTTCTTAATGTTGCAGGCCCATCTGGATCCATCTTGTGAGGTCCCAGATAGCCATACTCAAAATGGAGCCGCTCTCCAGGCCTTGTGAAGGGGAAAGTGACCCCATTTTGTGTGTTGCTGTGTGGAGAAGACATCGTGGAACTTCTGTACACTGGCAATTGCTCACTTGGGGACTCTCAAATGTGACGCACTCTTCTAGGTGGAGTAGAAAGTGCTACACCATTTGAGTGTCCCCCGGGAGCACCTGTCCCTTAAAAATCTTCTGTTCCTATTCTAGACCTGAGTGTTCACTCACTGTCCAGACACTAGGTGGGGAGAGTTAACGCCTGTTCCAGCTACAGTGGGAACTCCAGTCTTCTTGGGGGTTTGAGTGAGGACACCTGAGACCTGGTCCTGGTCAGTCCCTGGAAGAGTTAAGCATTGGAGTTGTTAGTGTATGGTGTCTGCAGCATGAGCATGCAGAATCATCTCCTGCATGTGTGGGCTGAGAATTGAACCAGGATCCTGTTATACTGAACCACCTCCCCTTTAACCCCCATTGTTAACTTTTAATGTCCAAAGTCATTTTGAATCCTCGTGTTCAGTTGGCAACTTTTGTCTTCTCCATTAAAGATCAATAAAGTCTTCTTATCTTGGCACTTTTGTCTTCAGTTTTATTTTAACTGCATATGGCAGGGTTGGGAATGACTCAGAAGGTTGCTTCCATGTGCTTTCCTGGAGGCTACCATGTTTGTGGCTTCCTCATTCCTCACAGGGGAGCTAACTTTATACCCCTGCATTTTGTTTCTCACCAGAAGGACCAAATCGCTTTGCAGCCCTGTAAGGATGTAGGCTGAGCTTGCCAGAACAGTAGGTTTGGAGAGATGCTCACCTTTAGGTCTGTAAATCATGACACTAAACAGTCAATTCTCTGGGGTTATGGATGTCGGATGCTTCTGCAGAGGAAGAATGGGAGGTGGTAGCTAATGAATAAGGGGGTTAATGAGTCTGAGATACACTCCAATCTGCTTTTGACATGTTATTTTAACAGACTGAGTTTTAATTCTAGGTATCGAGGTACTTTTAGAGAAAGTTAATTTGTGCAGAACAGGGATCTTTTTTTTTTTCTGGGATTAAGGCATATGCTACTAGGCCAAGTGTTTTGTAGGGTTTTTTTGGGGGGGATGTTCTAAAATCCCAATAAATTGGCCAGGATGGTCTGTCTAACTGCTAGCTGTAAGGTCACCACAATATCTGGCCACATTTTTACATTTGTGCCTCCCTACCTTTGGACCCATCCTTACTCCCCTGTGTCATAGGTTACCTCTCGACCATGTTGGTTCCTGTGAAACATCTCTGGTCCTCATGCTGGTGGAAGGCTCCTTTACAAGTTCAGCCCTTTACTGTATTAACATTCAGAAGCTGGCTACATACTCTTGTCTGGAGCTGGCATGATTATAAGCTGTCATGAGGGGACTGGAGCTCAAACCCTGGGTCACTTGAAGCTGTCCACATAGCCAATTGCTTTTAGCCTGGGGCTCCCTGGGGCTCTGACTGCTCTTGTATGACCCTGCCTTTGACTCATAAAGGCGCCTTGCACAACCATTGTAAATGTTTTTCATTCCAGGTGTCAACCATTGGCATGAAATCTGTATGAAGAGAATCCTGGGTTTCATGCATGCTATCTAGGCAGGCAATCTTCCAGTTGGTCCACGTTTCCAGCCCTCTCCATATGTTGAGGCCACATTTGTGTGGCTAGCAGATACACACAGTCCTGGATCTTACTGGATCTAAGGCCTCTGGAACCTTGGACTTGCAGTGCCAGCCCACTTTGGATTTTGTGCTTCTGTTTGTTCTAGTAGATATTTCCCAGGTGTGACTAGAGTGTCTATTCAAGAAGTAGAAAAGTTTATACAAATTTCTATGGTATTTTCTGGTGATGCCAGGGCAGGGAAGTATTAGCCTCCTCTCCATATATCTGCAAGAATTCTGGGTTATTGCTTGCTATTTTGAATTACCTCTGCAAATTACACAAATGTTCATGGGTTTGGAGAAGCGGAGGCAAGCAGAACTATGAGGTCAAGGCCAGTCTGGTCAACAGAGCAAGTTCCAGGTCAGCTGAGTCTCACATAAACCTTGTCTCTAACACCCCACCTCCTTCAAAATATTGTTTTCTCTGGACTTCTTTTAATCTGTTGTAGTTGCAGAGTTTGGCCAGTAGGTGGGAGTCTTGGCACAGTGATTGACTGAAATGTCCAGTGCCCCAAATTTTAGTGTCTCCCTGGTGTTCTTTCTCTATCACTGCTGTTCTAATCTGCCAATCAGCCAATCCCCATCCTAAATGATCTGCATGGAGACCACATCAAATCCAAAGAGCTTCATCAAAGCTTGTGTGCTTATGGCTCCAGCAGAACAAACATTTTCCTCACCCTGCACTTTCTGGGCCTTCTCTACCAAGACAGGGTCTCATGGGCTCCACTCTGGTTTCTGATTCTGAGGATGATCTTGGGTTCCTAATCATCTTGACTCCACCTCACCATGTAGCAGAGGCTGCCCTTTAATCCCAGCACTAGGGAGGCAGAGGCAGGAGGATCTCTGTGAATTTCATGACAGCCATGACTGTTACACAGAGCAAAACAAAACACAACAAGTTCCTTCCTTCTCTCAAGTGCTGGATCACAGCTGCACAAGGGAATAAAGGTCCTGGTGACCACCATTCTGAAGCCCTGATCAACACACAATATCCAAGTCCTGTTTTGTGAGTCGAAGCCCTCTCCTGTGGGTCATTTTGTTGAGGTCCACTGCAAACAGCCTGGGGACAAAGATGGGACTATCACTATGGTGACTACAAGGACAGCATCCTGTCACCCTGCATTTTAGCCTGGTTTTCAAATATTTAATTCTTTGTGTCTGTGTGGAGTGCTTCCTGCTCTTGCACAGGGCCAGTGTTCAGCACCACATACAAGCATTTTTTACCTCCAGCTCCAAGAAATCTGCTGTCCTTTTATGGCCGATATCAGCTGAATGCATGTGAATACATACATACATACACACACACACACATAATTAACTATTAGCATTTCTATTGTTGTCTCCTTTGTTTTTTGACAGGTTTCTCTGTGGAGCCCTGGTTGTCCTGAAAGTTGCTCTGTAGGTCAGACTGGTCTGAAATTCCTAGACATCTGCCTGCCTCTGACTTCTGAATGCTGTGATTGAACACATTGGCCACCACCACCTAGAACCTATGTTTATTTTATGTACATTGGAGTTTTGCCTGCATGAGGATGCCAAATCACCTGGAACTGGAGTCACAGACACTTGTGAATTCTCACGTGGGTGCTTCGAATTTGAAATCAAGTCCTTTGAAAGTGTGTTGCATGTTTTCCTTTTGTTGGTTTTTGTTTTCAGACAGGGTTTCTCTGTGTTAACAATCTTGGCTGTGCTGGACCTCACTTTGTAGACCATTGTGGCCTTGAATTCCCAGAGATCTGCATGCCTCTGCCTCCCAAGTCCTGGGATTATAGATTTGCACACTTAATGCCCAGTGGGCTGCCAATGTATATGTTTTCCTTTCTACCCAAGAGGGTCCTGGTGGTCAAGTCTGTCATCAAGCTTGAAAGTAGATGCTTTAACCTACTGAACCAGTTCTCCAGCCCTTTAGTTTTGTTTTAGGATGAGTATTTTGCACACAAGTAAGACTGAACCTCATATTGCAGTGCCACTGGAGGTCACCAGGGCTTATTGGATGGTGAAATGGAGTTGAATCACCAGGAACAGGTTGAGAGCCACAGACTGGGATCTGGAAACTGGGACCTCTGCAAAAGCACCAAGTTCTCTGACCACAGAGCCACCTCTCCAGCCTTCTTACTCCCAATGTTCAGTTTGCTTGTTTGAGACAGGGTCTCTCAGCTGCCTTTGCTGGTGTGGAATTTTTATGCCAATTTCCTGAGATCCCAAAAAGAGACCACAAAGGAACCAACTCATTATGATGCAGACTCATAAGTTTTAATGTTAAGTTACAATACTCGGCAGGGTCCCTGTCCAGCAAACTGGCACAGCAACTGCAGGAAAAGAGTGCCTGACCTCAATAGTGAAGGTTTTTTAAAAGATTTATTGATTTATTATGTATACAGTGTTCTGTCTGCATGTATCCCTGCATGACATAAGAGGGCACCGGATCCCATTACAGATGGTTGTGAGCCACCATGTGGTTGCTGGGAATTGAACTCAGGACCTCTGGAAGAGCAGCCAGTGCTCTTAAACTCTCAGCCATTTCTCCAACTGTGTGAAGGTTTTTTTTTTTTTTTAAGAAAATGAACTGCAAGCAGGTTGGTATGTACGTTGGTTGTTCAGGATTGTTTAAGAGTGGGTGACCTGGGCTTGGTGGTGGTGGTGCACACCTTTAATCCCAGAACTCGGGAGGCAAAGTAAAGAGGATCGCTGTGAGTTTGAGAGCAGCCAGGTCTACAAGAGCCAGTTCCAGGAAGCCTCCAAAGCCACAGAGAAACCATGCAGTTGAATCAGCCTTGTGCTACACAGGGAATTTCTCAGGCTTTGTCTGAGGATGGAGTTAACTCCACCCTCTCTATTTTACCTTGCTCTTACAGAATTCTTAGAGATGCACCTGCATCTGCCTTACGTGTACTGGGACCAAACATGTTCACAAACTCTCTGGGCTCCTTCCTCCCAATCTTTTATTTATTTATTTTTTGGTGGTTCAAGACATTATAATACTTGTACCATTTATTTATCTATTTATTTTATTTATTTTGGTTTTTGAGACATGGTTTCTCTGTATAGCTTTAGAGCCAATCCTGATATTCACTATGTAGACCAGGCTGGCCTCAAACTCAGAGAGATCCTCTTGCCTCTGCCTCCCATGTGCTGGGATTATAGGTGTGGGACACTCATCCTGGACAGTTTATTAATTTTTTATTATTTTCATATGTGCATGTCCATGTGGGGCTGTGGTGGGGGCATAACCGTGAATACTAGAAAAGGGAGTTGGATCCCCAGGATATAAAATTACAGGTGAATGTGGCCACCTGACAGGGGTGCTGGGAACTGAACTCCAGTCCCCTGTAAGATCACCAAGTGCTTTTAACTGTTGATCTTTCTCTCCAGCATCATTTATCCAGTGTTGAATGCATCTCAATCATTTAGAATTCCTACCCCCAAATCTGAGGCCAGCATTCCTGAATTCCCCATTCTCCCCAAGAAATCATTGGTCCATCTCTCATCAAAGGACTCCAAGTTTGCAGCCTGGATGTCTCAGCCTCCTGCAGTTTCCTGACACCTGTGTCCCCCAGAGCGTTGTTGGTCACATAAATCTCAGTCAGAGTCTGGTTGGTTTGCAGGATGGGCAATAGGCCCCCATGTGCTTTGGCTGTGAGGCCACAGCTGTCCAGCCTGCAGGGGACAAGCTGAGGTGGGTGAGGTGGTCTTTTCAGGGAGTTGAGGTGAGGATTTTACAGGTGACAGGGTTTAAAGGAAACTGTCATGAGCCCATCCAGTGGTTGCGGGACACCTTCCTTAGTGAGTGGAGTAGCCCTCAGCAAATTGTATCCCTGTCATGTTCACACAGCTAACCCTAAATAGCTTCACTTCGTGGCCAGAGGCAGCTGGATCTCTGAGTTCTAGGCTACCCTATTCTACAAAGCTGAGTTCCAAGGCAGTCAGCCCTACACAGAAAAAGTAACCATTTAGGGTAGGAGGTAGGACTTGGGGGCAAAAATACAATATAAATTGTAATAATGGAAGGGTTTTTGTGTGTGTTTGTGTGTGTGTGTGTGTGTGTGTTTGTGTGCACACACTCTTTTTGAGACAGGTTTTTCTGTATTGTTTTAGAGCCTGTCCTGGACCTCGCTCTATATATCAGGCTGACCTTGAACTCACAGAGATCTACCTTCCTCTGCCTCCTGAGAGTGCTGGCATTAAAGGCTTGTGCCACTAATACACAGCCAATAATGTAAGTTATTATAGACTGGATTCCCTTCCTGGTTTGAAGACAATGATCAATGATTTCTTCTCTGGTTAAATTGCTCCTCAATTTTAGTCTGGAGTCACAATTGGTCTGGAAGAGTAGAGTTAGGGAAGCTCTGTCCCTCAGGGCTTCTCTGTCTCCACAGAACACATCTCTGAACAGTGAGTCCAATGCCTGCAGCTTGGTAAGGGTTGGGTTTGAACAGTAGACATGGTGGCTCACATCTGTAATCCCAGCAGAGAGAGGCTGATTTCTGAGTTCAAGGTCAGCCTGGGCTACAGAATGAGTTCCAGGACAGCCAGGTCTACACACAGAAACCCTGTGTGGGGAGATGGGGTGTGGATGTAGACAGGGACAGAGTATCACTGCAGGGATTCTGCCTCTAAGCAGGGTGAGCCTGAGTGGGGAGAAAGTATAGGAAGAGATCCCAGAAACCCATATCCCCAAAGCAGGAGCTGGAGAGATGACTCAGTGGTTAAGACTGATCTTCTCGAGGAGCCAAGTTTGGTTTCCAGCATCCAGTTAATAGTTCACAACATCCTGTAAGTGATGGTCCCGGTCATCTGATGTCATCTTCTGCATTCTGTGGACACCCCAAGTCCCAAATAGAAATACACAAAAAGGAAAAAAAATTCCCTAATCAAGCCATGCCTGCAGGCTGATCCTTGTATATACACAAAATAATAAATGCCTTTTTTTTCTACAAGTCTCTAAAACACCCTCAAAGTTCATTACATGTTTTTATATGTGGGAAGGTTGCTTTTGGGGTAATGGAGGAGTCTATTCTGTCTCTGATTATGTGGGGTTTTTTTGTTTGTTTTGTTTTTTTTTCAGACAGGGTTTCCCTTTGTAAAACCTGTAGTTGTCCTGGAACCAGCTTTGTAGACCAGCTGGCCTGAATATCCAGATATGTGCCTTATTCTAGCTCCAGAATGCTGGGATTAAAGTTGTGCACCACCACACTCTTAAATGTAATTTTTAAAAACTGCAGAATAGAGTGGTGGGACAAGTCTTTATTCTTAAGGCAGAGACCAGCTTTGTCTACGTAGTGAGTCCCAGGCTAGTGAGCAATAGTAGGATTCTCTCTCTCTGTCTCTCTGTCTCTGTCTCTCTGTCTCTGTCTCTCTCTCTCTCTCCCTCCCACCCTCCCTCTCTCTCTCTCTCTCATACACACACACACACACACACACACACACACTCAGACACAAAATAAACTAAATTCTAAGGTTGAAGCTATGTTGATGGGATGCTTGTTTGGATTCAGCATAGAATAGACAAGGGCAAGGGCAGAATGGGAAAGTATTGACAGGAGAAGGATTCAAGGATATCCTCAGCTACAAAGAGAATCCAAAGCTAGCCTAGCCTAGAAAGACCCAGTCTCCAAATAAATAAATGGAGAAAAATATAAAAAGAAATCCAGTATTCTAGACACTAAAACCTATATCCTTGTTGCTGTTTTTATTGAGATAAGGGCTCTCTGTGTAGTCCTGGTCCCAAACTCAAGACATCTACCTGCCTCTGCCACCGAAGGTCTGGGAGTAAAGGTGTTGCCACTCCATAGGCCAAATCCATATCTTTATCTGCTTCTCCAAATGGAAGACCTAGCTACTTGCTGACAAGGTTTACTTCTTCAATAAAAATACATCAAAAATACATAGAAATATGCCTAGAATTGATAACTGAACTGGGCATGGTCTTATGTGCTCACTATTACAGATCTTGGGAGACAGCAAGAGCAAATAAAGAATTCAAGGACCACCTTGGCCATTTAGTGAGTTTAGGGCCAGCTTGGAGTAACTGAGACTTTGTCCGAAGAAACCCTAAAATCTAAGTGTGCAACATGGCTCAGTAGCTTTAGCCCTGTATGCCTGGAAACCTGATTTCAATCCAGAAAATCATGTAAATGTAGAGAAAACCAACTCAGTTAGTTATTGTTTGACCCACAGTGCAGTTTGCCAAATAAGGAGGTCTACCCGTACACACAAGAGGAAGAAAGACAAAGGAGGCAGAGAAAGGACTTCAACTCAGTCAAAAAATAAGAAAACACTGAGCCTCCTAGGCAGAGTTTACTTCCTTTACTCCTTTCACTAATATTTTTAAGAATGAATCTGGAGCCAGCCTCAGCCTCAATAATTGTTACAAAAATGGAAACACCCTACCCATACCCCAGCCATTTAAAAATATAGATACATAAAAACAAATCCACTTCCTCCTCTGGGGTGAGAGGCAGACACGGGATGGTGGGGGAGCAGGGCATGGATGCTGAAGGGGGCATCAGAACCCAGGACAGAGGGTGGATTGGGTAAGGATGGCCCCAGTTGGGGAGAGGGAATCCAGAGCCTCCCCTCCAGGGGGCCAATGAGCCCTCAGACTATGTAAACACTAGAGCCTCTCCCTCTCCCAGGGACTTCTTTGGGATTTTGTTGGTGCTCGTCAGGATATTCTGCTCCAACTTTCGAGTTCGGCTTTCTCCGTGTCAGAAAGGTAAGTTTTTTGTTTTTTTTTTTCTGTTCTCAGATTTGAAACTGAGGACCTTAGCTTTGAGAGGCAGGTGTAGGTTTGATATGGATGTTGGATGAGATAGGTTTAATTTAGCCAGCTTACGACCTGGGACAGGCTAAGTAACACACTTCTGCCTTCCTCAAAACCACAAAGGGCCTCCTTACAGAACTTTTCGTAATCTGTGTAGTTTGGAGCATGTCCTGAACGCGCTCTGTAGACTATGCCGACCTCGAATGCACACGTCTGTCTGCCTAACTAGGATCATGGGCTTGAGCCAGCACTGACTAGCTTGCTTTGGAACTTGTAAAAACTAGAATTTTAAATGAACATAGCCAAGGATTCGGCCTCTTGGCCCCAAGTCAGCTGAGTGTAGACCCACCTCATAGGAGGCAAGGGCTGCAGGCAGATTGTACGTAGTTTTAGCAATGTAGGAATTTTAGGAGTGTTATGGTGGTTATGAATGACGCTTCTCGGAGTTTCAGAGGGTCCCAGGCAATTGTATTGTGTTTGTTCAAGAAGCCAAATCACCAATGGACTTGGGTGAATTTTGGGACCGTCTAGGAACCACCGTGAATTATGCATCATTTAAGTTTTTAGCGCATTAGTTTGAACTGTTCCAATGTTTTTAGATTTCTGGCGGGTAAATATTTTTTCGGCTTGTGCGTCTCTCTGGACCATGTCAGCCTGTGATACTCAAACTATGGGGTACTTTGTGTTCTGGAATATAGTGCCGCCAGGTTTTGAGCACTACCGGTTCACAAAATGCGGTTTCCCCAGTTCTTAGTGACTCATCTAGATTTCGAATAGTGTGGGGCACTCTTTGGACTTGGGCTACAATGGGTCCTTTGGTAGCATGTGTCTGGGTTAACTGCGGTGTCCTGGGATCTGGGACTCCACGGGAATGGAGGGGAGAATGTTGAGCAGGGAGGAAGGTTTTGTACATCGCTTGCACAGTAGCCAGGGACTGAAGCGGTATTGGAAAGGACAGGACAGAGTCGAGGTTCCCCCAGGCTTGAGGGGACACCCCACAAAGCAGTCATCAATGTGGTTGCCCTCTCTGAGGCAGAACTGGAAAGTGCTTCCACTTTGTGCCTTGCTGTGTGGGACAAGCATCCCAATTGAGGCCATTGGAAGCATTTGTGCAGAGGCGCTGAGCTCAGGCTTGGGAGTGTGAGGAGTGCTGCACTCCGCTAAAAACGCTGGGCAAGTTAGGTGTAATGGGAACATTGTTCATGTATGTTCCGTGGACCTAAAACGGAGCACAGTAGTGGTGAGACCTAAGCTACAACAGTTACATTTTGAAAGCAGATTTTTCTCTGGGAGCTTTTGAGACATTTTCACTAGGTTCAAGTTTTGCCTTGGTTGTAAGAACTGCAGTTTAGGTCACATGTCTCAGGGTATTTTTGTGTGGGGGGGGCGGGGGATCGAGACAGGGCTTCTTTCTGGCTTTTGAGGCTGTCTTGGAACTAGCTTCCTGAACCAGGCTGGTCTTGAACTCACAGAGATCTGCCTGGCTCTGTCCCCGAGTGCTGGGATTAAAGGCAGAGGGAAACAAATCAAGCCCTAACAGGAACTCAGAAATTCCTTGAGCTATGTTGGAAACCACATTTGACATTGTTTTTTGAACTCCTTGAACTATGTTGCAAACCACCTTTGACATTGTTTTTTGAACACCCTCTGTGTGACTAAAACACCTCAGTGTTTTTTTGTTTTGTTTTTTGCAAGACAATGTTTCTCTCATTTGGAGTCAGATCCACAGGCTTCTGCCTCACAAGTACTAGGATTAAAGGCTTGCCACACCATTGTGCACTCTATGAGGCCCTTTTTGAGATAGGCTGTTGATGCTGGAATTTCTGCCTACCAGAAGCATAGATCTTGTTTCTTCTAGGATTTGGGCATATGCCACTTCCAAGTGGTTTTCTGAATTTTTGTGTATGTGTGTGTGTGTGTGTCAGGGGAGGGGAGGTGGTAGAATCCTAGCAAATTGTCCAGGTTGTCCTGTCTGTCTCTTGGGTGCTTACTGTAACAGCCATAATACTGGGTAGTTTTTACCTTTGTGCGTGCTTACCATTGGGCCTGTGCTTACTCCCCTGTGTCAGGTCACTGTAACCATGTTGGTTCCTGTGATGTATGTGTCGACTTCATGCTTGATGGCAGGCTCCTTAACATGTTTCTGCAATTTACCATTAGCTGACATGGATAAGGATATATATATATATATATATATATATATATATATATATATATATTCCTGTAGTCCTGGAGTTCAAACCCAGCTTCTCTCAAGTCTGTTGCCTTTCACCAATTGCTTCATTTTCCTGGGCCTCCCTGTAGCTCTGTCTGCTCTTGAATGACCTGCCTTTGGTTCATAAAGGCACAAGCCATCATGCACAGCCGAGGTAAACATTTGTTCAGCCCAGATGTTAACCATCAGCATGCAATCTATATATCTATATATTAGGAGAGAATAGAGTCCTGTGTTTCATGCATGCTAGCTAGGCTGCCAGTCTTCCAGCTGGTCCACATGTCCTGCCCTCTCCATGCGTTGAGTCCTCATCTGTGTGGGTAGCAGATACAAACAGTCCTGGATCTTTCTAGGTATACTGCCCCTGGAAACTTGGTTTACATCTCCAGCCAAGTTAGTATATTTTGTGCTTCTGTTTTTTTTCTAGTGTACAGTTTCCCAGTGTGATTACAAACAAGGTTTTTTTGGCTTTTCCAGACAGGATTTCTCTGTGGCTTTGGAGGCTGTCCTGGAACTAGCTCTTGTAGACCAGGTTGGTCTCTAACTCACAGACATCTGCCTGCCTCTGCCTCCAGAGTGCTGGTATTATAGGCTTGTGCCACCTACCCCCAGCTAAACAGATTTCTAAGGAATTGGCTAGGCAGGGTAATATTGCCCCCCCTTCTTATATCTGCAAGGATGCTAGTTTACTGCTTGAATTGCCTCTGGAAAATGTGCAAATATTTGTGGGTCTAGAGAAGCCGAGGCAAGCAGAACTAAGAGGTGGAGGACAGCCAAAGCTACAGAAACACCTTGTCTCTAACATAATATACCCAACTCCTCCAAGTAAGTGTCCTCTGAAGTTATTTTAATCTGCAGTTTCACACATTCGCCAGTAGGTGGGAGTCTTGTCACAGTGACTGACTGAAATGTCCAGTACTCAGATTTTTGTGGGGTTCCGGAGCAGCCTTGACTGTTACACAGAGAAAAGCAAAAGTCACACACAAAGTAATGTCTCTCAAGTGCTGATCACAGCTGTCCGAGGGAACAAAAGACCTGGTGGCCTCCATTCTGATGCTGCATTCATGCTCAGCACCCAATATCCAAGTACGGTTTTGTGAGTCAAAGCGCTGCCAGCCTACCGTGTGTCATTTTGTTCAGGTCTATTCCAAACAGCCTGTGGACAAACATGGGACTATCACTATGGACTACAAAAACAGCATCATGGTACCCTGCCTTTTAGCCTTCCTTCCTTCCTTCCTTCCTTCCTTCCTTCCTTCCTTCCTTTCTTTGTCAAGATTTATTTATTACTTATACAGTGTTCTGCCTACCTGCCAGAAGAGGGCACCAAATTGAATTGTAGATGGTTGTGAGCCACCATGTGGTTGATGGGAATTGAACTCAGGACCCCTGGAATAGCAGTCAGTGCTCGTAACCTCTGAGCCATGTCTCCAATCACACAGCATGTTTGTCAAATATTGTTTTCATTAGTTCTGTATGCAGTGCTTCCTGCTCTTGCAGAGGGCCAGAGTTCAGTTCCACATATAACCATTTTTAACTCAGGTCAAAGGGATCAGCTGTCCTTTTCTGGCCAATATCAGCTCAATGCATTTGGACACATACATACGTACATACGTACACACACACACACACACACACACACACACACAGAGAGAGAGAGAGAGAGAGAGAGAGAGAGAGAGAGAGAGAATTAACCATTAATATTTCTATTGATGAGTTTATCCCATGCCTTTTGGTTAGGTCTCCAGGGCTGGGCTTAAATGCCAAATTGGTATGCTGGTTGCAGGAGTATGGCCTTGCCCACATTTGAGAGAGACAAGGGGAGAAGGCAAAGAGGAAGACAGGACAGAAGGCAAGGGCCACGCAGCTCACAATTGACTGTAACTCCAGTCCTAGGCAATCTAAACTTATCTTCTTGAATCTGTGAATACTAAGCATGAGCTTATTCAAAAGTATACATGGAGGCCATGCAGCGGTGGCACACGCCTTTAATCCCAGCACTCAGGAGGCAGAGGCAGAGGCAGAGGCAGAGGCAGAGGCAGAGGCAGAGGCAGAGGCAGGCAGATCTACAAGAGCTAGTTCCAGGAACCTTTCAAGAAAAACAAAACAAAACAAAAAGAGCATACATGCAGGCAGAATGCCACATCTGTCAAATTTGTAATTTAAAAAAAGAGAAGAAAGGGGTGGGGCTTTGGTAGTACACATATTTAACCCCAGTGCTCAGGAGGCAGAGGCAGGGGGATAGCTCTGAGTTCAAGGCCAGCCTGGTCTACAGAGCAAATTCCAGGTCATCCAGTGCTGTTACACAGAGAAACCTTGATGGTTATTTGTTGCAGGAGCCCATTGTGTGTAGTATATCCCTGGGCCAGTAGGGCTGGGCTATATAAAGCAGCTAACAGAGAAAGCCATAGGGATCCAGCCAGTAAGCTTGAAATTTCTGTTGTTTTTTTGTGCTTCAGGCTTCTGCCTTGGTTTCCCTCATTGAAGAGCTATATAACCCGTAGGATAAAACAAACTCTTGCTTCCCGATGTCGCCTTTGGTCATGCTGTTTATCACAGTAACAGAAAGCCAAGTAGAACAGAGGGTACACTTTTTTCAGTGGTATTTGTGCTGAGACCTGAAAGATTAACCAATCTCCCCCCCCCAGTCCTAGTACTTGTGGTTATATATGAGGAGATCATGTTTTTCCTTCCTGAGTAATGAATGGTTGAACTTTCTCAGAGAGTTGAACTTTGTCATCAGCCTTGATAACCATTGCCTTTATGTGCTACACCGATACCTTCTTGGCTTTGGAGTCTGTCTGGAACTGGTTTGATAGACCAGGCTAGGCTCGAACTCGAAGAGATCAGCTAGCCTCTGCCTCCTGAGTGCTGGGAATAAAGGCATACACTACCAATGCCTGGCCCCTTTTTTCTAATTTTTATAATTATTATTTTATTGGGTTGGAGATATGGTTCAGCTATTAAGAGCATGGGCCCCTCTTGCAGAGAACCCAGGATTCAATTCCCAATACTCACATGGCAGCTCACAGCGGTTATGGGATATTACTTGAATATGTGTTACATTCTTTTATGTTGCATTTGTTTAACTCTGTGAAGCTGTGTTACTTTGCCTGCACAACACACATGACTGGTCTAATAAAGACCTGAACTGTCAATAGCTAGGCAGGAGAGAGGGATAGACAGGGCTTGTAGGCAGAGAGAAGAAGAGAGAAAAGAAAAGGCAAAGAAGAGAAAAGGGGGAGAGAGAGCACCAGGGGACAGTCACACAGCCGTCAAAAAAGTAAGAAGGAAAGAAAGAGATAGAGAATAGAGAAAGGTAAAAGCCCAGAGGCAAACGGTAGATGGGATTTTTTTAAAGGATTGATTTATTTCTTCTGCGTATAGAATTCTCCCTGCATATGTGCCTGCCCTGCATAATAGGAGAGGGCACTGGAACACATTATAGATGGTTGTGAGCCACCGTCTGGTTATTGTGAATTGAACTCAGGACATCTGAAGAACAGCCAGTGCTCTTAACAGCCACTGCTCCAGTCCTTCTACACGGAATAACTATGCACAATCATCTGCAACTCCAGTTCCAAGGGACACAACACTGACACACAAACATACATTCAGGCAAAACACAAATGCTCATGAAATACAAAATACATAACATTTTAACTGGGTGGTGGTGACACACGCCTTTGAACCCAGCACTTGGGAGGCAGAGGCAGGTGGAACTCCTCAAGTTCCAGTCCAGCCTGGTCTACAGAGGTAGATCCAGGACAGCTAGGGCTACACAGAGAATTCCTGTTGGGGACCTCTTTAGGGTCTGCTGTTCTTCTAGGAACTAATGATGACCCACAGTGCCCTCAGGGTCCACTCACTGTCTGTCTTGTGACTAGGTGTTTACTCCCTAGTTCCCTGCTTCTGCTTAGGCCTTTGTGCAAGAATGTAAATTTTCTGCCCACTGAGGGGGTGATTGGCAGCATGGACCTTGATCTGAGTAAATTTACACTGGGGCTGCTGTTGGTATATAAGCCTACTCCCCTTTGAAATAAAAAGCCTTCTCCTTGCAAGAGTGACTGGCTGTGTTGTCTTTATGTAATCGTCAGATTCCCTTGCCCGAACACATGAGAAGGTTGTAGAGCTGTCTGTTACAACAATTAGAGTTCCCACCAAGATTTGGGAAAGAAGCATAGACACTGAAGGATCACCCGGGAAGGCTTGCCAGCATTAAGGTAAGGAACGGGTATATTGAAGATGGGTGCAGCTAGTTCTTACTCTCTTATGGGGAACCAATTGGTCAAATTGTCCAATAAGCAGGGCACCAGTATTAAGTACAAGACAGCAACAGACGTTTTAAAAACTGTACAAGAGGTCAGCTCTTGGATTTTAATCTCTGGTGACCTTAATATTGTTGATGGGGAGCAGGTGAGGATAGACCTGCAAAGGGCATTACATAGAGATTTGCTGAATGCCATACCAACTGTTACTTTTTTTCTGTGGCATCTTGTCAAAGCAGCACTTCTTAGTAATATTGTGGAAGTGAAAAATCAGGTTGAGGAAGCGAAGGCTGCCTTTGCAGAGGCTCAGAACCAAGAGTCTGTTAGGTCACTTCAAGCTTCTAATGACACTTCCTTTGGGTACTCTCCCTCATATTCAGGGGAGGAGACTAAGGAAAGTGAAGAACTGGAAAGTTACGTTAAATTATAACATAAGCTAAAAAAATGTTCCCTTGGGTCTCATCCTCCTGCTCATAATTCTAATGCTCTCTGTTTTCCTTTGGCCTTTCCTGAAAAGCAGAGTGACCCAGTGATGTTCCCAATCATAGAGATAGTTGTTCCCCAAGGCCAGAATCAGAGAGAGCATTCCCCTCTTAACTATAAGGATATTAAACAGCTGAAAGAGGCAGTTATGGCTTACAGGCCTCATGCCCCTTTTATTACTCTGACCATTTTTTAATTCTTTGTGGCCTTGAATTGCACGCCCAGTGACTGGCAACAATTATGTCCAGCTGTGCTGTCCAAGGGAGATTATTTGATTTGGAGAGGTGAATTCCAACAGCTATGTAACCAAATGGTACAGCGCAAGATGGCTGCAAGTTTCCCTGAAAAGAACTCAGAAATGCTTACTGGTATGGGAGCCTGTGCAGACCTAGGTCAGCAAATTCTTTATGTAGCTGTATATGCACAGATCTCAGCAGCTGCTTGCAGGGCATATATTTGGGGTTACTGGTCATGTCATGTCTATAGTTAGAACACTAGCTTTAAAAAATGCCAACAAGCATTGTAAAGAGGCTTTACCACCTCATAAGGCCAAAAGCCTCAATGATTACATTCGTATTTGTAGAGATATAGATGGACACCACATTATGGGACAAGTTATTGCTTCTGCTATGCAGGGAAATAAGGTCAGTGAGGGAGTCAAACCTAAGACATGCTTGCTTGTGGCAAATGGGGTGCACCTTTAAAAGATTAGTCTTCAGGCTGGACACCCTTCAAACTTTAAATGTTTTTCAGAGGTTTCTGGGTGATATTAATTGGATCAGACGTAGTTTAAAAATTACTACTGTTGCGATTCTGCAGCTGAGGCGGCAGTGGAGGGGGAGGAGGAAGGCGGCGGCTTGCCCAGAGTCTGGCTCCCGCGCCATTTCGTACCTGGAGAGAGCCAGCAAGGGACCTGAGGTGTGGCACGCGGCCGGTAGAGGCCTGCTGAAAATGACTGAGTATAAACTTGTGGTAGTTGGAGCTGATGGTGTAGGCAAGACTGCCTTGACGATACAGCTAATTCAGTATCACTTTGTGGATGTATATGATCCTACAATAGAGGACTCCTACAGGAAACAAGTAGAAATTGATGGAGAAATCTGTCACTTGGACATTCTCGACACAGCAGGTCAAGAGGAGTACAGTGCAATGAGGGACCAGTACATGAGGACTGGGGAGGGCTTTCTTTGTGTATTTGCCATGAATAATACTAAATCATTTGAAGATATTCACCATTTTAGAGAACAAATTAAAAGAGTAAAAGACTCTGAAGATGTGCCTATGGTCCTAGTAGGGAATAAATGTGATTTGCCTTCTAGAACAGTAGACACAAAACAGGCTCAGGACTTAGCAAGAAGTTATGGGATTCCATTTATTGAAACCTCAGCAAAGACAAGGCAGAGAGTGGAGGATGCTTTTTATACATTGGTGAGAGAGATCCGACAGTACAGATTGAAAAGAATTAGCAAAGAAGAAAAGACTCCTGGTCGTGTGAAGATTAAAAAATGCCTTGTAATGTAATCTGCTTGTTGATGATGCCTTCTATACATTGCTCCGAGAAATTCGAAATCATAAAGAAAAGATGAGCAAAGATGGTAAAAAGAAGAAAAAGAAGTCAAAGACAAAGTGTATAATTATGTAAATACAATTTGCACTCTTTTCTTAATACTCAAGTAAAAGTGGTAACTTTTGTACATTACACTAAATTATTAGCATTTGTTTTAGCATTATCTAACCCTATTTTTTTCTATTTGTGCAAACTTCAGCTTTTATCTTAAATGCTTTTTTTAAAGTGACAGTGGAAACCTCTTTTCTCTAAGTGCCAGTATTCCCTGGGCTTTGGACTTCAACTAGCAATGGCTGTGGAAGAGATTAAAGACCTGAGACTGTCTTCCTGGGGTTTGGTGCATGCTGTAGATTCCACGCTAATTCTCTCACTAGCTGTGAGCATTGTGTGACCTGGAGTAGTGAAGCTTTTGATCCATCTCTGCTCTGTTTCATGTAGTCACTGAGTGAATTAATTAGTAATTACAGCTGCATTGAGACCTAAGACTTTGGAATCACAGATTTATGGGCTTCCCTTGATTCACATTTAGCATGTCCTAGAGTTTATCATCCTTCATAAGTGTAGTTAGACTGTTCAAAAAGGCTTTCTCTTTAAAATATTACAAGGTGATTCAGATCCCAACTCTCCTTGAGTCTCACTACTTGAGGAGGGAAGTGCATTCATTTGATTGAAAAGGCCTTAGAAGGAGCAAATTTGGATTATATAGATTATGTTCAGCCATTAAAATTATTAGTGTTTTGTTCTGCTCACTCTCCTACAGGAGTTTTTTTGGCAAGAGAGTCCTATTCTTTGGCTTCATTCTCAGGCCTCCCCATGTAAATCAGTGGTATCCTATCCCCAAGCTATAATTACACACCTATTTAAAGAGCAAAAGATTGCTTTGCAGACTTTTGGTAAGGAGCCAGATCAGGTTGCTACACATTTATCCAGTCAACAAATAGAGTGGCTACAAAATAATAGTTACAATTTGAGCATTTTTCTCTCTGCTACCCAGAGAAATTTTGATAATTATTACCCATCCAATAATCTGGTTTTCTTTTTTAAGGTACATCCTTTGATTTTTTCAAAGATATGGTCTCAGCCTATTTCTAAGGGGTGAATGGTTTCACAGAGGGTTCTTCAAAATAGACAGCTATAGTTGTATGTTATCCTATCATAAAGATAGCCATATTTGCTGCAACTCCTGCACTAATGGCCAAAATTTTAGCCTTGGCCATGTCGCTAGAACTCTTCCTCAGGGAATCATTAAGATCTAAACTGATAGTCAATATCTAGCTCAAATTGTCCAACCCTTGGAGATGCCTGCCTATTTTGTCACTATCTCCAGAGTACAAGAGAGTTTGTTACAGATACAGGGTCTGCTATAGCAACGGAGTGATCCTGTATTTGTGGGACATCTTAGGGTCCATACCCATTTGCCAGGACCTCTCAGTGAAAGAAATCACATGGCCAACAGGTACACTCAAATCATTGCAGTTTCACAAAGAGCTCCCTAGAGCACAATCCTTACATAAGTGCTTTCTTCTCAGTGCAGGGTTCTTACGATTTCATAATGGGATAACCAAGGAACAAGTTTTTTAAAATAGTTAAAAATTGCCCTCTTTGTGTGGAATTTCTTCTAGTGCCTCACTTGGTAATTAATTCCCGTGGACTGTTGCCCAATCACCTGTGTCAGATGGATGTGCCATTCTTTGGTAAATTGCAATTTGTTTATGTTTCTGTAGATACTTTTTCCAGACAAATATTTGCCTCTGCCCATTCTGGTGAAAAGATAAAAGATGTTAAAAGACCCTGTCTACAGCATTATGCTTACATGGGGATCCCATAACAAATTAAGACTGATAATGGCCCTGCTTATGTCAGCAGAGGTTTCAGTCAATTTTGTCAAAATTTTGAAATTACCCCCAAAACTGGTAACCCTTACAACCCCCAAGGACAGGCTATTGTGGATCATGCCCACCACACTTTAAAAGCCTATTTAGTTAAAGTAAAGAAGGGGGACCTTGAGGGTCATCATGGCTCCCCTAACTCTATCACTTATTTTCTATCTTAAGTTTTTTCAGTGTGTTTGATTCTGGTAACTCCGCAACAGACCGTCATTGGTGGTCCACTGCACAGAAAAGACGTTTGGTTAATTGGAGAGACCTTCCCTCAGGCCTTTGGAAAGGGCCAGATCCAGTTTTGGTGTGGGCCCTGAGTTCTGTTTATGTTTTCACACAGGATGGCGAGGCCCCAATTGGGGTTCCTGAGTGTTGTGTGCTCCTGGTTCCTGCTAATATGCTTCAGGCATCTAATGACTCATTGGTTGTTGGGACCCAGCCCCCACAGGGTCTCTAAAAGTTGTTTTCAAGTATAACTACAGGTACCTCCTGTTTTCCTAACCTTGCCCCACTAGGATCATGATGTGAACCCTTTGACCTGGGAATTTGGAAGTTTGTATACAAGGCTGCTTCACAATAAAATTGAGGAACATTCTCTCAGTAAGAGAACCAGGCATCTTGTGGTTCATCCAAATCTCCAGGTTTTTGCCCAATACTCGGACTTAGTGGTGGCCAAGAGCAGCCACAAATTGAGGTCCCACTGAGAACAGGAACGAAAGGGGACCCTGAGAGATCACCCTCAGAATGCTGGTAAGCAAGTAAGGAGTTGTGAGGGTGGATTGCAAAAGGTACTGGAAAATAGGTACCTCAACTCCTTAGAGAATTGGATTAGAATAGAGATCACAGTCAATCACACAGAGAAAGTTTAAAGAGACAAGTTACTGGTAAGATTTCATTTTAACTTTGGATTAAGCAATAATGCTAAGAAAATTATTAAAGAAATCTGGGAAATCTGCCTCTGAGGAATCCCTCCTCCATGAGCTACCCACCAGCAGCCAAGTGACGGAGCAGCCTGTGCCCTTGTCCACTGGAACCCGCTGTGGGCTCCAGTCTGACGAAACGGATGTGGTGTGCACAGGCTGGCTGGAGAAATCACTTCCTGAGAAAAAGTTGGGGCGCTATGCTTGGAAGAAACGCTGGTTCATGTTGTGGAGCGGTGAGATGTGTGGTGACCCAGATGTTCTAGAATACTATAAGAATGAACACTCCAAGAAACCCCTGGGGATCATCAACCTAAACTTGTGTACGCAGTAGGATGTAGCCCTGATCTTCAACAAACAAGAGCTCCAAAAGAGGTTCATGTTTGATATCATTATCAATGAGCACACTTTTACATGGTGGCTGAGACAGATGCTGACAGGAATAGGTGGGTCCAGAGCATCTGCCAGATCTGCGGCTTCAGTCAAACTAAAGAGAGCACTGACACCCTGAGAAACCTTTCTTTAGTCAGTCATAATCTCTGCTCTTCTCCAGCTGAATTCAGCAGTTCCAGTCAGCCCCTGCTCCGAGCAGGGTCTACAAGATAGTGAGGATGTGTACACCTTCAAGGCACCCAGAAACACCCTGTGTGGGGAATTTGGAGACCTCCCACTGGACTTAGCTCCCCCACCGCACCCCAAGACACCTTGCAGGGGCTGCCCTCAACAAAGACCTCCAGTCAGTGACTACAAGTATCCAACACGAGCTGAAGAAACTGCCTGCTTTTCTGCTAAATCGCTAGAAAAGACTATCGTGGGTCAATCAGATAGTGCCAGCTCTGATTTCAATTATATGTCCATAAACCCAGGTTCTGACATCCCCATGAACAAAATGCCGCATCACTTTACCAGCCGAGGAAGTGAGATCCTCAAGCTTGGCCGAAAAGCAAAGTCAGTACCCCTTGACCTGAGTAACAACACTGTCATCAATGATCTCCTTTTGAATTCATTTGTCACCAAGTCTTGGTCCACATTCAACCACACCTTTAACCCAAGGTCCTCCAAGTACTACTGTTGGGTCTCCCATACAGACTCTGGAGACAGTGAGGAGAACTGTGTCCCTATGCAGAACCCAATGTGTGCATCCACTGTATCCAGTGTCACTAACAATCCAGCTCCAAGAAAGAGTACTGGCAATGCCAATTACATAGCCCTGCACTTCCAGGCGCTCTCCCCGAGACCTCACCACAAGCCATCCACATCATTGTCACATCAGATGAGAAAGGAGAATAAGTCCAAATAGATAAAGAATAGACCCAATCCCTACAAAAGTCCATACAGGAATGGACAAAGATGAGACAGTCCTGGAGATCCTCCTAAGATGCCAAGCTATGCTAAGGATGGCCATCCCCTGACATCTCCTCTCCTTTGTGAGTTTTGTTCAAAAGATGTATGAACGTTCTGTATGTATGGTGTGGCCACACATGGGTGTTTATGAAGTGTGGTCGTAAATGTGTGACTGTTAACAAAAGAATGCTCTTGTGTTGTCCTTAAATCATTTAATTGCTGGGGAAGGAGCAACATTTGTTAACGTACAGGTTACGTGGGAGAAAAATTTCTGCTTTTATTCCATGGAGGGTGAAGAGCTCTGGATTCGTTCCATACTGGTATGGTTTCATGGGGCAGGACCCATGAAGCAGTGGCCCAGGTGATCCTTATATTTGTATTCATTTAAATTTGGTCAGTTAGAAATGGTTGTGGTGATAGGCAATCACTTTTTAAAGCAAAAAAAGAAGAATATGGTATAGAAATAATACTTTCTATTGGAATGGATCCCTATTTGTTGATACTTTGTATTGGAATGGGTCTTCATTTGTTGATATCAGTTAGGTTTCTAGATATATAGATATTCTTCAAAGCATTCAAAGACCTATGGAATATATGGCATTTAAATGGTTTAGGGTTTTTCTTGACAGTGAGACACAACTGCTCCTGGCACAGCAGTTACATCTGAGAGGAAGATGGCATCGAAGAAATAAAGTTTGCCTTTGATGTGGCAAACAAGGCATTTGGACAAGAGGCTTCTCCTGCCTGAATTGTTTGACTGTTCCTTTATACACTGGACATGCAGTGTTACAGGAAAGTGACTGCTGAAACAAGATGGATAGTCATAAAAGGTTCCAGCTTTATGGAAGAGTCTGCCAGATACTGTACAGGACACAGAAATAAGGTGACAGACAAACTGCCAATGCAGGTGGAGAGTTTAGAATTTCCTGCTTTGCTGAGAAGTCTGTCAGACACATTGTGAACTGTAGGCTAAAAATGGATGCCCCAACATTACCAAGAAACTCTGGGTGACTGTCTAGGAAGCAAGATGTGTCTGTCATTTCTAGAGTTTATGTACTATTGGTCTATGGTCTTTGATGGAGTTGAAGATAGATAGCTATAGTAACTCACTAAGATAGAATGGTTAAAATCTTATAGTTCTTACTTAATCACTGTTTTGTTATATATAAAATAGGGGGAGATGTTGGGATCCAGCCTCCACTGGGTATCTAAGAGTGGTTTTCCAGCATAAACAGGTACCTCCTGTTTATCTAACCTCACCCTAATAGGATCAGTATCCTGTTGTGAACCCTTTCACCTGGGGATTTTGTAAGTTTGTATATAAGGCTGCTCCACAATAAAGGTGAGAGTCTTTCTCTCAGAAAGTGAACCACGAATCTTGTCATTCATCCAAATCTCCAGGCTTTCACCCAATACTCAGACTTAGTGGTAGCCAAGGGCAGCCACAGAGCAGCATGCACAAACAGACTCAGTCATCTGCTGGCATAGACGATGGTTCCACAGCAAGGGTTAACACTGTCATCCTAACATGTCACAGATTTTCAGGTTTAGAATAAACCCAGGAGCCAGAGTCCTCTGGGAATACATCATGCCTAAAACTAATCAAAATGCCTTTCTTTAGTCAACATGACTCCCAGAAAGAATTAAATATGTGTTTGCTCATGTCAAGTCATTTTAAGTGAAAAGAGAAATTATTTTTATATTATATGTACATGCTTAACTGTCCTCTCTCTTCCCATGTGTATATAAGGAAATGCTCAGACATATGATTAAATAATGGTCAATTTTTTTTCGAAAAAACTATTTCAGAACAGAAAGTGCATGTATGTATGTGTACATGGACGTACACATGTAGTGCAAATTTGACTTTTAATGAACACATAAATTTGAAGACGTAGCTTTAAATATGGGAAGCACCTAAGAGATCATTCATTTTCCCAGGTTCTTTATTTCACAGAAAAAAAAACAAACAAACAAAGCACAATGTCCCTCCTCCAGAATCTGAGTACTCCTATCAGTCCTGTCTGTGCAATAATGGTATGTGCACACACATAAAATACACAACAAGGCTCTTCTTCAGTCCAGTCACACAGGTACATTTTTCTCCCCTTGAGTCCAGGCCAGCACCTTCTCTCCCCAGGCTCCTGCAAAGCACTGACCAGCGATGCTGTTTTCCAGAAGTTTGTGTGATTGCAGGAGGGGTGCCCTGAAATCTGACTCACTCTCACTCACTGCTGCACCTTTAGCACCAGACAGTAGTCATTTAACTGTGTGAAGCAAATATTTAACTGCACATTGAATGAATGATAATCACTGTTATGAACAATTGAAAAAATTCATGCTTCATTAATGTCCTTTTACGATCATTTTGGAAATGTGGGTATCATCCTGTGCGGTCTGTAGGGTACACCCTTGTACTGGGGGTGCTTCCAAATAGCTGAATAGAGACTTCACATTCCCTCTCTGTGGGTGTCACTTTCTCTCTTTTGTTCCGAGTTTGAAACAGGGTTCTTAGAGTTGCTGAGATCATGTTCTGCTCACTGAGCCACACCCAGCCCTAAACGGAACTAACAATAATTCTGTATCTGATGATAAGGGCTTCACACTTTGCCTGTGGCAGCGTGCCCTGTCCTTCAAGGCACAGCCATGTTGGGCTTTGTGGATTTCCTGACACACACATCATCACCTGGTGTCTGAAGCATTGAAGTTCATGGGAGCTTTCCCACAAGACTGTAGGCCAAGGTATGTGAATAATCTGTAAAGAAAGTGAGGATACCATTAATATCATAATTTAAAATAACAACTTCCCCCAGCAATAACAATCACTTAAAAACTATAAAGACTTCATCAGTTTCTGGAATATATAAGCAGGATGACAAATGCTGTCCACACAGCAGCTGGTAGGGAGCAGCACCTACAACCTTAGAGGTGAGGGCCACAGCTGTGGGCAGAGGACTGGCAAAGACTGGTGTCACCCCAGGTGCATGGGAAGCGAAGCAGAGAGCCTTCTTCTCTTCTCAGCCAATACCCAGGCTTTTGCTTTATTTCAGCTTCTGGGGGTCTCTTGCATCTCTTGGCTTGTTGCCCCACCCTCCAGTTTCCAAGTCAACAGCCTAGCTCCTTTCTATCTTGCTTATTTCCCGAATCTCTGCTACTGTTATTACATGTCCTATTCTGACACCAACTCTTTTCTTCTGTTCCCTTTGAAGACTCCAAGGCTGCATGGGACACATCTGGATGCACTCTCCATCTTAAGATCTATGACTTAGTCACTCGTGCAGGTCTCTTTTTGCCAATAAGGAGCCAAAGATTAGAGTACTGGTGAGCTGGTTATTCCCAGAACCACCGCATCGTAATTTTAGCACGTGAAACATAACAAAAGGAGTCAGCAAGCTTTCCATGTGTAAAACTATGCCAGCTGGAGGTGGAAGGCTGGCTCAGTGCTTAAGAGCACGCATACAGCTCTTTCAAGAACTGGAGTTCAGGTCCCAGAACTCATATCAGGTGGCTCACAACTGTCATTCTCCAGCTCCAGGGGTATCTGATGTCTCTGGCCCCTGCTGGCACCTATACTTACACCCCCAAACCCTCTGTTTCCTTTCTCCTGAATTTAGATCACTCTGCTCTTTTACCAAGCCCGGTTCCGTGTCCCCACTTTACCAACTGAGCTTTTTGTATCTGGTGAGATCACTCAAAAGACCACATCTTACTGATCCCAAATTTTAAGAAGCAAAGAAAGAAATGACACATTTTTAATCAAAGGATTCAATAATGACAGGGTTATTTAAAATTTTCCAGTAGAGAAATCCTGCTAGTGTTGGAAGAAAGGTACTCAATGTATAAGAGCAGGGGAGAATAGAAAAAAATTAACAATAGAAAACAAAACCAAACAGTATAAAAAAAACAAAACAAAATAAAAATGTTTGAAATGGATTCCAATAGGGATATTTTTTAAACCTGTGAATAATGAACACAGTTACCAGGTTTGGCAAACAATTCATTTGGAAATTAAAGCCTATGCCTGTATGTTAAACTCCATAAAAATGTTCATTGAATTCAAGCCTTTCATATACTGGGCACTGAAACATGAAGCCAGTTGATTTGCAAATAAAAGGAATTATTCATTTGTTCTCACAGTTACAGGAATTAACCAGCTGCTTTACTGCCATGTAGCGCAGATGAGATAAAAGGAAAAAAGTCAGATAAAACTCTAAAAAAACTGAAACACAGCAAATTCAGACACCAGCTTGCTCATTTAAGACAACAAACTGAACGTAATGGCATAGTCTACATTTGCGGTTGTCATTTCCTTTCTCCCACCCCACCGACAAATACCTTCTAGATCCAGTAGCCATTAAGACTATTCCTAACCTCCAAATATCCTGTATACACATATTTAGCAAAGAGCAAAAGCCTGACGTCATTCAGACAGCACTACAATCAGCATACAGTTTTAGAAAGAATACTATGTGTTTCATAAAGATTCACCTTTAAAAACAATCAAAGAAACCCATTCATTTCTAAACAAATAGTTTGAAAACATTATGAAAACCCAGAACCACCACATCGTAATTTCATCGTGTGAAATGTAACAAAAGGAGCTGTCAAGTTTTCCATGTTTAAAACTATGCCAGCGGGGTCTGGAATGATGGCTCAGTGCTTAACAGTATGCATACGGCTCTTTCAAGAACTGGAGTTCTGGTCCCAGAACTAAGATCAGGTGGCTCACAAATGTCATTCTCCAACTCCAGGGGTATCTGATGCCTCTGTCCCATGCTGGCGCCTATACTCACACCCCCAAACCCCCTGTTTCCTTTCTCCTTACTTTAGATCACTCTGCTCTTTTACCAAGCCATGTTCCATGTCCCCACTTTACCAACTGAGCTTTTTTAATCTGGTGAGATCACTCAAAATACGACATCGCTTTTTTTTTTTTTAATTTGGTTTTTCGAGACAGGGTTTCTCTGTGGCTTTGGAGGCTGTCCTGGACCTAGCTGAAAGACCATCTCTTACCAATCCCGAATTTTAAGAAGCAAAGAAAATGACACAGATTTAATCAAAGGAAGCAATAATGACAGGTTTATTTAAAATTTTCCAGTAGAGAAAACCTGTTAGTGTTACTCAATGTATAAGAGCAGGGGAGAATAGAAAAAATTAACAAAAGAAAACAAAACCAAACAGTATAAAAAAAAAAACAAAAATGTTTGAAATGGATTCCAATAGGGAACTTCTTTAAACCTGTGAATAAGAAACACAGTTACCAGGTTTGGCAGACGATTCATTTGGAAATTAAAGCCTATGTCTGTATTGTAAACTCCATAAAAACTGCTCATTGAATTCAAGCCTTTCATATACTGGGCACTGAAACACAAAGCCAGATGATTTGCAAATAAAAGGAATTATTCATTTGTTCTCACAGTTACAGAAATTAACCAGCTGCTTTACTGTGGTGTAGAGCAGATGAGATAAATGACAAGAAAGGGAAAATCAGACAAAACTCTACAAAACTGAATCACAGCAAATTCAGACACCACCTTGCTCATTTAAGACAACAAATTGAACGTTATGGCATAGTATACATTTGTGGTCGTCATTTCCTTTCCCCCACCCCACCGACAAATAGCTTCTAGATCCAGTAGCCATTTAGACATTTCCTGACCTCCAAATATTCTGTATACACATATTTAGCAAGGAGCAAAAGCCTGACGTCATTCAGACAGCACTACATTCAGCATACAGTTTTAGAAAGAATACTGTGTATGTCATAAAGATTCGCCTTTAAAAATGAACAAACTAAACAAATAGTTTTAAAAAATTATGAAAACCCATCAAAAGATGATTCAGGGTGGGCTCGGAACCTGATGAAGTGCACACTTCAAAGACTATTAAGGTAACACTCTGCCAAACACTCCCAACAAAAGGACTGCTCAGGATTGTTCTTCTTCTAATAGATAATTTGTCCCTGCCCTGGCCATCTCCTTTAAAACTATACACAAAAGTCCTGCTAAAAGTCAACATTTTAGTTGATCATACAACAGAATGTCACAATGTAAACTAAACAGATTATTGATTTCAACAGCATGTTACCAATGTTTGTTAATTTCTCAATCCAACAGTTGGTCACAGAGGTCAAGTATTATCAAGGCTCCCTTGTCAGGTTTTCACCCGTCTGACTTATCCATCCTTCAAGTACAAGCAAGGTTCAACATTTGCAAGAGACAGAAGCCAGAGGCCCTTTAAGACACAGAGGAAATAGGATTGTGGGGCGAACCCATCTGGGTAAGAACTTTATCCAGCCACTGGAGAGGGCCATGCAGATGTATTTCAATCCAGCAGGGGGTGCTAGTAACATCCTGCCTGTGGTACTTGGCTCCCCAACCCTAGGAAAAAGAAAGCACACTGGTGTCATTTAACTCTCTATCTCATTGAGTCACTCTACCAAGTAAAAAATCATATGATCAGTTCACATAAGTATGTTTGGATTCATGGCTATGTCCCACAAGAAAACAAACATACTGCAAAAGCATGGGTAATTTTGGGGGATGGACATTGGCCACCAAAAGTCTATCCAAGGACCCCAGGATCACCTATTTAGTCTGGTGTAGTGGCACATGCCTTTAATCCCAGCATTCGGGAAGCAGGGGCAGGCTGATCTTGGTGAGTTCCAGGCCAGTCAGGGTACAGAAAGAGACCTTTTTATCAAATAAAAAAATAAATAAAAATTATTAGTGTAGTGTAATTACAAAATTAAAATACATTCAGTAGTTGTTTGAATAAAGATATTTTAGCCAGGAGGTGGTGGTGTACGGCTTAGATACCAGCACTCAGGAAGCAGAGGCAGGGGTATTTCTGTGAGTTCGAGACCATTGTGGTCTTCAAGAGCTAGTTCCAGGACAGCCTCCAAAGCCACAGAGAAACCTTGTCTCAAAAAAAAAAATAAAAGATACTTTAAATATTTATTTCCCACTACATTAATGTTATGTTAACACTTGACTTACTTATACTGTTAAGACATACTCTTAATGGGTAGCCCTGGCTGGCCTAAACTCCCTATGTAGACCAAACTGGCCTCAAACTCAGAGCTTACATGTCTGATTTCTGAGCGCTGGAATCAAAGGCGTGTATTATCAAACTGGCTTTATTTTTTAATATTTTATTTAAAAATTGTGCAAATATGTACATGTTGAGTATGGATTTTCCTATGAATGTGTGGTATCTGTGGATTTCAGAAGATGTTGGATCCTGGAGGTAGAGTTACAGGCTATCGTGATCCACTTCAGCTGGATGCTGGGACTGAACCCAGGACCACTGTAAGAGTCCTACACCTTTAACTGAACAATCCCTTGCCCCTTTATCTGTGTGTCCATGCCTGGAGAGCACAGGGGTCTACACTGGCTGTCTTCTTCAATCACACTCCACTGTATTTTCTGAGATGAGTTCTCTTGCTGCACCTGGGCTTTTGTCAATCAGGCGAGACTGGCGGCCAGCAAGCCTGAGGGATCCTATCTGTCTCCCATGCTGGGACTACACACAGCCCTGCACCCAGCTTTTTGTTGTTGTTGCATGAATGTGTGTTAATGTACACCACAGTGTGCACGTGGAGCTCAGAGAACAAATCTGTGAAGTTGGTTCTTCTCTCACCTTTTACACATGTTGTGTAGCAATATCTTCAAAGATAAAACCTTCTGTCTTATAGGGAAGCTCCAGAATTGCTGAATGTTTTAAGGGGAGGTGAAACACTCCACCCTCTAGGCAAAGTCCTTAAAACTCAGGAAGCAGACATCGTAAAACCTTTACTGAAACTGACAAGATTCACTAGGCTGTCCCTCCCCAGGCTGATATGAGCCGTAAGGACTGCTGAGACACACAGACTGACTAGGCTGCCTGCTTCTGGAATAAGACATGCTCCAGCCTGGACTCCATTAAACCCTTAGCTTGACCCGGAATAAACTGCATGATGACTGGGAGGCAGGGGGAGATAAAGTTGCCTGTCACCAAGCCTGGAGACCTGAGTTCCATCTCTGGGACCTGCGAGGTGGGAGGAGAGGACTATATTCTAAGTTCCCATGATGACCTCTTGGACAATGGTGCTCTTGCTGGGCACTGATAGGAATATATACCAGTAAGGCACAGATATACATATTGTAAATAGCAGGGGTGAGGCAGGGTCAGGCCTAAATGAGATGGGCGGGTACTGCTCACCTTCACGAAACTCATTCGAATAGTGCACATTTTGGTGAGTTCATACACGGTCTCAAAACCATGGTTCACAGATTGTGCCAGTATCTGAGCAAACTCTTGGTTGTTGAAAATTTTCACGCTACACCCACTGGGGATCTTGCAGACAGTGGTGGGATGAAACCCATGATGGTAGTTGCAGTTCCGACTCTGCACAAATATGCTGCTGTCACTCAGGCATTCGACATACACTTCTCCTCCAACATAGTACAGGTGGATGCCTGTGAGAGGATACACCATGTCAGTCATAGGCTCAAAGGCACCAAGGCAGAGTCAAATTTGGCCACTCACATAGCCATTGTGACAGACATCTAGCTAACTATGTTATGATTGTGATAACCTTTGTGTTCAGAAACTAACAAAGCTGTACCAGGTGCAGCTCATCACAGATTTGGAGGCAGCCGGTTTGCCTCAGTGAGGATAGATATCTGGAGCAATGATCTGGACACTAGATGTGCTTATTGCTACTTTGTATCTTTGCCTTCTCAGCAGACAAGGTAGAAACTACATTCATATTCAGAGGGTATATAGATAGGCTCCCATACAGACACAAGAGCACAAGAGCATATAAACACACGTCATGTCATTAAATTATGATTCTACACTGACACTTCCAAAGAATGCCACACCCATTCTTGATTGCCTGTTCCTTACTCCACAGGGAAAGCTAAGCTCTGAGCACTACCCACACATGTGCTCATTGACTTAATCATATAATAAATACATATAAATGTTATAGAACTGCTTTAATCTAACACTAGTAAATAGTTAAGTCCCCTATGAAAAATATGTGGGATGTTGAGATGGTTCAGTGGGTAGAGGTGCTTGCCACCAAGCCTGATGACTTGAGTTTGATTCCTAGTAACCACATGGAAGAAGGAGAGAACTAACTTCCACAAGCTGTCCTCTGACCAAGGTACTTACACACACATACAGGCATGCACACACAAACATTGAATAAATAAATGTAACAATTGTTTTAAAAGATATTTCACTTCTAACAAAATGTAGAACAGTGTAGTGTACTTCAATAACCCAGCAATGTCAGCTGGCACCTATCAACAGCATGGGAGTGGGAAAACCACTAAGATCAATGATTGGAGCAATTTCTAGATAATATGAATTACAATGATACTTCAAGCAGCAGCATCTGAACATTTGACATTTGCCACAGAATGATGGGGTCACTTCTAGAGGAAGAAAAGATGAACGTTTGCAGGATGAGTAAAGGGACACGCACCTTTTCCAATATGTCGCCTGGTGTTTTCTATTGTGGAGTTCCGGTTAATGTTGGAGAGCAGCCCAAGGCAGAAACGGTTCTTATTGTTGGAAGGATCAGTGTAACCATCCACCAACACACTTGTTGAGGAGGCCTGGAATGTATCACCCACTCGGTTGTTGAGCTCGTAGTACACAACAGAGCACCAGTTCTTTGGTTCCTCATGAACAACAGCTTGAACATCTGAAAGAAGGAAAGAAATTTGCTCACAGTTACACCTGGAGCACCCCAATGCAAAACCGCATTGTAAAACTGACTGAGCACGGTGGAACGGAGACAGGGAGGGGCAACTACGAGGATCACATGGGTCATTTCTGTGAGATCCAATGTACTTCTTACTCAGGGCGACATTCTCCTTTCATTGGGGAACTGGCAGAGATCCAATATACCAGCTCAGCAGGCCCGGCAACAGCACTTGCTGAATACAAATGACTTATAACTTGCTCATTAACATACAGAAATAATTGAAATCACTCCTGTTGGCACACTACCTACAAGAAACACAGTGACCAATGAGAAAGCAAGTGGCACAGCAACAGGAGGGGCCCGGACATGTGCCAATGGGCTGGTGAAGAAAGGAACTGCTTTTGGCAAAGCCTTGGCAGACCTCTGCTTTCTCGAAGCCCTGAAAACGAACTTCTTCCTATCATGAAGAATCTGCTTGGCTTCATCTAAGAGCTAGTGATGGCTGAAGCCAGGAAGAAACAGCTCAGGAAGAAACCATGTCAGCTGGCCATTCCTCCCGAATAAAATATATATCTCTCATCCAGACGCCAGGCTAACCTCCTTCTATTTGCTTCAAGTCATGCCAAGTGGGTGTGTTTGTCTCTCCGTTCCCAGAATGAGCCAACGATAGAAACTACACAGGTTTACCAAGAGGATGCAGCTTGTTAGGCCCAATCTCTTAAGGCTGATGAATCTCCAAACAGAAAATGCTTCTAAATGCTTTCAACCAAAAGGCTGGGAAAAGAGCCCTTTCTGCGTCAAAACCTCCTATGCATGCCTTTTGAGAGTCCAGGCACACAAACCACACCATTGCCAACTTGATCATTACTCTAATGAGTCTCATGGGGATTCAGTGTACAAATATAAGAAATGGAAAGAAAATCCAACAGGACTGGGAGATGGAGAAGGAGGAGAAGGAGAAGGAGGAGGAGGAGAAGGAGGAGGAGGAGGAGGAGAAAGACTTCCACATCCTTTTGTTTGATTGCTTGTGTTTTTTCGAGACATAGTTTCTTTGTAGCTTTGTAGACCAGGCAGGCCTCTAACTCACAGCGTTCAGCCTGCCTGTGCTTCCCGAGTGCTGTCGTGTTCTTAACATAACCAGCCAGTTATTTGTTTTATATAAGTAGCTTAGCTGAAAATATACTATTTCCCTTGTTTCTTTCTAGGCAATGCTTCCCTGTCTGCTGCTCTTCAAGGAGCAAAGCTTTAGTAATCCACAAGTGCCAAACCCCAGAGAAGGCTGTGCCATCTGTCACATAGGCCTTCTATCAGCTTTTAGCATTGTTAAAAATGCTATTCATTTGGCTTACATGTGGACATATTTTTCCTCTAAAAGGCCAGGAAGATCTTGTGAGACATATGGTCTTTATCACAACTATTCCACTCTGCCTTTGTAACCACAACAACAGATAAAAAACCTATCCATAGATAAAATGTAACAAATGGGCAGTAGTGTGTTCTAATAAAGCTTTATTTACAAAAACAGAAAGTGGGCTGATTGGTGTGCCGGCTGTAGCTTGCTGACCCATGTCTGGGAATCCTCCACAAGTAACAACAGGAGAATAGTCAAAGTTTTTTCCTCTGAAAATCCTACGTGATTTTTAAATGGCTCCAACTGGGAACATTTTTAAGCTATTTTAAAGGAAAAAACTTAAAAATAAGTCTCTATTTGGGGGTAACAGAGATAATCTCATCATGACCATTACAGGCCCAACACAGGGTATCTTGCTCCCCAAATAAAAAAATCCAAAAGTGGCATAGGGGCTATTCTGAAGACGTGAAAACACATGAGCATATAAATAACAGACGTATTTGTTATGTAAAACAGGACTCAATCATTTCCTCCGACTATCTCAGTAAGCACAGAGATTTTTAACAACCTCCTGTGTATATAGGTATGTGAAACAGCCATACAAACCCATATTTATTAGTAACAAATCATAGACAGATGCATTTTAAACAGTTATTTGTATATGTGCATATATGTATATAAATGTATTTATATACATATATATAAATACATACTTATATGTGTATATAAGTAATATATTATCACTTACTCATTTATTGAAGGTGAAAGAAAATTAGCATGCTAAGGACACAGATATGCTTGTTTATTTTTCCATAATTAATAAATCGTGGCTGATTATTCAACACTGGTCAACATACAGCATCTCAGATTGTCTTTAGAGGTGACTGACAGTTCAGTATTCTAACCACCAGTGCTGGAAACTCTCTTCACCTAACTATGTAACACAAAATGGCAGAGCACTGCTTACGGCCGTTTCAGAGACCAGTGGGAATCTGAGACCTCCTTATTCTATTCTGAGATCTCATATTGGACTGTGACAGAGTTTAAGTAAAAAGATGGGCTCTAGAGAATTCTTTGCATTAGGCTTAAAACAACAGCAAAACGTTTTTTCCATGTTTCTCAAACAGCTACCTTTTTAAGGTCTAAATGAGTAAAAGTAACATTTGGACAGGACATACAGACAATACTCTGACAACTCATTTTACCTCCTCTGTTGATATTGGAGGGCAGTGCAGGTGCCATCATATTCGTGTCCATTGGCTGAGAGCCATCCTGGGCCATGGCGTCTTGAGGAGGCTGGTAAGCAGTTGTTGGTATATCAGCTACAAAGTTTGAAAGAAAAAAAATTACATGCTTCAGGCACAGACTCTCCTCTGCACTGAGAGCTTTTGCGTATGATTAGGCCTGCTCAAGTGTACACAGATGCATGTGTGTGCACATGTATGCAGGGTTCAGAGGATAGCTTTAGGTAAACATTTTCCTTTTCCTTATCGTTGGGAACGGAGGAAGCAATAAAGCATGTATCACTTTTAATTTCTGAAGGTACAACATGGATGCTGAAGTAAAATTTAATGTAAAGCACCTTAAGTGGCTCTATAAACATCCTGTCCCATCATTTTCCCTCCCAAAAATATCCATGCATTTCATGATGATCTTTTATTTATCGTGTCCCTCTTGATGTCGACTGGCAAGAGCTCTGGCACTAATATTTGAGATGCTTGTTTACTAACCTGTAATCTGAAAAGTGTAATCCTCTAATTAGTCACTATTACACCATCAGTTATGACTAAAACAGGAAAATAACTGGTTTTCTTCTTTGCTAAGTTAAACAAGCAGGAAAATAACTGGTTTTTGTCTTTGCTAAGTTAAACAAGCAATGTTCTCCATCACTTCTGTTGCATTTCCTTGCTGTTAAAAGCATATTAACATATTTTTTGGAATTACATCACTGGCAAAATGAATCTAATTAAATGGGTCGGGCGGATACCCCAGTAATTAGCTCTTCTGCGGCTGCATTGATAACAAGGGTTCTTCAATGTTGGAAAAGCTCGCCGAAGCCGCTTCTCAGAGCAGCAGTGTGTGTAACATGACATTTTCCCCTTTCTTTTTATGGAGAGCCGAGACTGGAACAATTGTGCCACTCAAAGAAGGATGCAGCTGCTTCAAAACTTAACAGGACTCAAACAAGCCATCCTCTTCTCCAGCTGTATGTACAACTCCCTCCCTACATTGATATTCTCCAAGCACTGGTTCACCAGGATGTGCTCAGGGTTCCACCCACTGTGCCCCGCCCCGCAGGCCACCCCCACCCACCTCCCCAAGGCAGGCAGCGTCCCCGAATGCCCCCTCCTACCTGGCATCTGGAAAGGGCTGCCTGGGTCTGAGCTGGTGCGGGAGTGAGGGTAGGTGCTGCTGCTGCTGCTACTGCCTGGGGAGTTGGGGTAGCTGCTATTGGATGAGTGGGGAAACGGGTGGGTGCTGGGCTGCCTGAAGGAATCTGGAAACGTGGCGTTCGGTGGCATGTGAGGCTCATTCTGTCCCAAGTTACGGAACTGTGCCAGAAGGCTGTGCTGAGGGTTGTACTCACTGTACCTGGGAACCAGCACGGGAGGAAGCACTGGGAACAGAAAGAAAACAGAGAGACAAATGAGAAAGGTTTAGTTTATATCCTCTCTTTCTTAAAACAGGCAGTGGACACAAAAGCCTTTGCAAATTATTCCCTAGTTTTTACTTTTACATGACGTATATATTCCACAAAAATACAAAAGGACTTTGGAGACCAACATATTTTTGGATGGTTGAGCTGGAAGCTTGCAGTCTACACCTGGGGTCTGAAGTTCCTGTGAGAGAAAAGTCACCTGGCCATCCCAGTAGCAGGAGCAGGGAGGGAGGCCACCCAAATCTGACACCATCCATACTTGGGGACCCTCAGAAATCATCAGCTAGGTGAACCAATCCATCAACAAAACCATCCTGAATGACACACTTGGCAACTGGAGCCAGTGGGATGAAGGGCTGATAATTACAAAGTCATGAAGTAAAGTAAACATTCCTCTTTATAAAGTGATTGTTACAGACACTTGTTACAATGAGCGAAAGCTGAGTAGATAGAGTTCCTGTGCTCTTTTGCACATGCATAAATGAATACAAACAAAACTTCCCCAAGATATTTTGGAATTACACCCCACAAGAGAAAGGTGGTATTGCTCTGATCTCTAGAGCCTTCACGGGGCACACACAGTCCACACCACTCACCAGGGCTCTCCACGCGCTTATAGTGATAGGGGTTGATGCACACCTCCTTCTGGTTGGAACCAAAAGGAAACTCACAGCAATCCAGAGGCTTCAGTTCATGGTGGCTCTGGAGGTCTGGCCAGCGCCACACTCGGCAATAAATGACATGAGGCAATCCCTTCCGGTGGGACACCTGCAGCCTGCCATCCAGGGAGCAGGGAATGGTGACACAGTTACTTGGCTGTCCCGGGCAGCTCAGGGCCTTCTCCAACTCTTCCATGGCCCCTTTCTTTTTCTTCAATTTTTTCACCAACACGTCCACAGCTTTCTCTGCCCATTTTTCTTCTTCATCACCCTGTTTCCAACCTAGAAGTCTCTTCACAGCTGGACTTGTGAAGGAAAACAAGGTGGTCACATTCATAGTGACTGGTCTAATTCTTCAGGCTCCTCACAGGGTGAAGTGGTGCTGTCTCGAAAGGGGAGAGGGCAGAAGAGAGTTCAGCTTATTTAAATCGGTTCTCTTTAGTTTCTCCGTAGTTCTGAAAAGTAGAGAACGGCTCTTCCTCCTATTCCAAGAAGGGACCCAAAGTTAGCACCTGCAAAAGAAAGGATAGGAAACTGTCTTTAAAATCACCTTTAGACACACCATGATAAACTGATAAGTGCCAGATACTAAGCACTTTGGTGTTCCCTGAATAATACTGCTCAGCTTCACAGTTGGGTGACTTTATTAGCGAGATGAAACCCCAGGCTAAGCTCGTGAGAATATGTATTCTATGATGCCAGAAGCTGAAATGTGTTCTCCTAAAACATACATTAAAGCTCCAGTGCCCATTGCAACCCACTGTACTTGGGCTTGGAGCGGCTAAGGAACTCACCAGGGTTAAATCAGATTATAAGGGTGGCAACAGGATTGGCGGTCTTACAAGAGGAAGAGAACAGACTGCTGAGAGCAGCACCATGCTCTGGACAAAGGTCATGGCAGTATTTGGGGCACAGCTATCACTCAGGCAATTTGCATATTACCACCATAAGCCTATATGCAAGTGATAAAATTCAAAGGACACCAAGCAGAAAACTGCTAAAAAAAGAAAAAAGAAACAACAACGATTCTAACCTACAATCCTGTGGGAGACTGACCTATAACTGACATATACAAGAGTAAAGTGTAAATGTGTGACCCAGTTTATATGGAAACCAGCATGTAAATGAGTAAAGTCATTTGGAATATATGGTATTTGTGGCAAAGGAGCTAGCTGAGTGCCTAGAGTGACTGCCTGTACAGGCCTGAGTCCTGTACTCGGAGTCCACACTAAGAGCAAGGAGTGATGGTGCACGCTTTTACCAAAGCCCCAGGAGGCAACAGGAGGGTCTCTTGCTGGTGGACCAGCCTAGACCAGCTGGCAAACTTTAGGCATGAAAATGAACAAACAAAATAACCAAGGTGGACAACTCTTGACGGCTGCAACATTCCCACACAACAAGTAACAAAAAACAATAATTAAGATCTCAGTATGGCTAAGATGTCAACAATAATATTATTATTAAAAGTAAGCACATTTTAACCATGCGTCATGAAGTAATTACAGTAGAGATGAAATACCTTAACTGAATGATTATAAAAATATGACATCGAAAATATGAAGATATAGCTGGGCAGTGGTGGCACATGCCTTTAATCTCAGGCAGAAGCAGGCAAATCTCTGAGTTCAAGGCCAGCCTGGTCTAAAGGGAAGAGTTAGGGTTACACAGAGAAACCTTGTCTCTAGAAACAAAAAATAAACAAATATAGTGAGTAAGATGTTACACGCAGTGATTATATGGATGTTTATAGCTAAAATGCATTTACTGGGAGAGAGGAAAAAAGCCTGAAGAGGTGGACGGTGATTTAAGCCCAAAGAAAATATAAGGAATTGAGAAATTATTTTTTTTAGTACACTAGAGAAAACCTACAAAATCAAAACACTAATAAAATGTATAATCTCTTAGCAAGAATGATCAATAAATCAGAAAAATCACAAATGACCAATAAGAGGAATAAATTGGGGATAATCTTCCTGATCCTCATTCTTAAAACAAGAGTGACCTTGAATGCTCACTGTAGCGAATTGGGATAGTCTGCACTTCCGGATTCCTTGCTGGAGGAAACAACCTGGCCCCTCCATCTCACAGTTAGTGTATCTGGAGCACAGCTTGGGGCCTGGTACAGATGAATTCTCAGTAAATGTTTGATGACTGGGCTCCAGAGAACTTAGACTAAGATAAAAAGATTGCACATTCCCTATGTTCCTCCCAGGGTAAAGGCTCAACTTCACTCAACAGAGAGCTACTTTTCCTTTAGAAACAGCTTCGCCCTAATTTACTAGTTATTTTTGAAGGTTTCATTTAACAGGAAAGAAAAGAGAAAACAAAGTTAAGCCATTATCAGAAATCACTCCGTATTAGCAAGCACCTATTGATATGTTAATTCACTATTCAGTAAAGTTTCACTAACCCCCAGAACTGGAAAGACCGCTTCTTCCCAGACTCCAGAAGCAAATTAGAGAGATTTTAAGTTTCCTCCAGGCCTTTTCATTTACCCCCAAAACAGCTTTTTAATATTTTAATCACTGACTTTCAAATGGCAGGGCTTGTTTCTGACGAGGGAGCCCTATATGAAGAGAGTGTGTTGGGGTTGAGGGGGTACACAGGAGCCACCATTCTGTATTGTCACCCTGCCCCCAAAACAGCTGTCCCAAATGCCTGGAACTAGGGCATGTGTGGTGGGGCCACAACCTGAAGAGGCTTGATGTTTAAATCAAGGAGCAGGGTGCAAACATCCAAGTAACTCCATGGAGCAGATGGATAATCCAATGCCAGCCCCATGGGACTGCATTGTCCTCTTCTGCTGCTCCAGAGCCTCATCCAGAAGGAATGCTGACCCAGTACCAAGGATAGCACCATGTAGCTGGTAACTGTTGTTAAACATGCAGAAGCCAGGGTACAGGCTGATACTTGCATGAATGTTCCCAAAGTCTCATCTTTAAATCTTAACTCCTTACAGTAGGTGGTGTCCCCTCTTGAAGGGGTCGGGTCACAGGAACACAGGTTCTGAACTCTCCATGGGAGAGTTTACCTTCTCCCCTCTTAGGGGGCAGCGGGAAACAGGCTCCAAAGTCACAAAGAAACCCTGTCTCAAGGAAAAAGAATAAAATAATATAATAAATAAATAAATAAAATTGAAAACAGCAAGTGTGTATCACAGACTAAGAATTCTCTGCACTGCATCACACAATTGAATTTGTACATTGAAGGAAAATATTTGAATGAGTGACTGCTGATTCCATGTTGCAACCCCAGAAGCAGGTCTACTTGGAAGGTGGCTTCATTGGGAATACTGGTAACCCATTACCACCCCCTCACTACTTTGCTGGGCCCTCCATCCTTCCAGAGGATGTTTCTAAATCATATCACAGAGACACGCCCCACAGGAATGGAGGGTCAAGAAATATAGTGAAGAACTCACCACTGCACAGTTAGTAAACACATGCAGGGCTTTCTTGCATAGCTCTTTAATCACTTCAACCTCATTCCTGACAGAAAGCTGGAGGCCAATGCAATTCAGCTTCTCCTTTTGTCAATTTCCTGCCATAAATGTGCACCAGTCTGTGTGTGAAAAGCTGCAGGAGGCCCCAAGGTTGCTGGACATTTATAATTCTCTATTCCCTGTTAACAAGTAAATACTTGATCTGAGTTGGCCATTAGCAATCATTGGTGGGATGTGACGAGACTGTAAATTAGAGAGAATGTCCCTACTCTTTTATGAATCTCGAAAAATGAAATGGATATATTGATATAGATTCAGAATTAAGATAGAAAGGAAGGCACAAAGTGGCAGGTGCTTGGCCATGAGAAGTGCTATGCAACTGTAATATCTACAGATAATTCTCACAGTGGTGTGAAAAAAAGAGATCACAGAAGCAACACATCTACAGCCCAAAACTATGATCCAGCATGAGAACTAGGAAGAAAGTCAATAAAATGGGTCTAAAGAGAGTATTTAAGGTTTAATGATGACCTTTATAATCTGTATTCAGAAGCAGAAGGGTTTAGAACACTCACTCCTATTAAAACAGTTACCAGACCACATAGGTAAGTCACATCCAATACCCACTGCATGAAGAAAGCCCCCTGTCCTGAAGAAATAGTCAGATTTTCCTAAAATGCCAAAGATAACACAAAAGAATATGTTTCCTTTCTGGTGGCTTAAACCAATGGTGGTTCTACTTTGCACATAACCCAGCATGGAGTCCCTGGCTCACAGTGTTTAATGAGTAAAACAGAAATCATGGAGGACCAGCACTAAAGTCCAGTTCCCTCACTGGGCAAGACTCTGTGCTTTCCCAAACGCATTGTTAAAATGGAGCCGGAACTCACAGAGGCTGGGCCACTGGTTCTGCCACGAAGGGAGAGGCCAGCTTGAGGAGGGCAGGCAGCCCGAGATCCCCCAGATCCAGGGAGCTCCCCCGGGCATGTCCTCCCTGTGGAGCAGACTCCTATTCATGCCGCCTCCAGGACACTGCGGGTCCACTGTCCCCTCCCCAAAGGGACATTCCAATGCCCCAGACCCCCAATGTCTGTCGCCTTCTCTCGGGTCCTAGCTCCAGTGATTCTCAAGAGCACAACATCTCTGCTGGCTCCAGAGCCTGCCCATTGATGCTTGTCTGCAGCCCCTTTAGTGGCGATGTGCTCCGTTCTCCAAAATGACGGGAGTATCGTGGAGAGCCATTAGACACCTTTCCCGAGATGCCACACGAGTCACCAGGGTATCTGTCACCCTGGAGCTCTTGAGGTTAGAACCCCAGGAAGTCCAGCTGGTCCCCACGAAAAGAAACGTGGCGGGGTAAGGGTGGGGGACGGGCGTCTCATGGTTTAGAAACTGACTCTGAAGTATCCTCCCGCGTGGACCACACGGGAGCAAAAGGGATCGTGGACGCCACTTATCTGGAGTTGGAGGAATTCCAGTAGATAGGCTCTAAAACTGTGGGAATGGAGTTACATTCAAAGTTACATTGAAAGTTACATTCAAAGACACTGACACTGACTCCCTATTTACTTAAAACTCTTTTAAGATGGTAATCAACAATAAGTCCAGCAGTTTCCCATTCTTGAATACAACTTCTGTCTCCTCAGGTCTCCAGCAAGTTCTTCCCCATATTCTCATATAAAACAACTGAGCACCCCGTTCATCATCACCACTCTGGTCTCCTTTGGTTTTTAAAGTAAAATGCCAAGGACTTTGGCAAAAGGAGAGAAAGGTAATGGACTATTAGTGTTATGGAATACGAAACCCAAATCATGGGTGAGGGTATCAAAATGGATTGAAAGTCATGAGACACAATGGCAGTCCATTACTTTTCTCAGCTTTTGCCAAAGTCCTTGGCATTTTACTTTAAAAAGCAAAGGAGACCAGAGAAGTAATGATGAATGGAGCATGTCAGTTGTTTTATCTAAGAATATGGAGGAAGAGCTCACTGGAGACATGACGAGACAGAAGTTGTGTTCAAGGAATGGGAAAGTCCTGGATTTATTGTTGATTACCATCTTAAAACAATTTTAAGTACATAGGGAGTCAGAAGCAGTGGTTTCGAATGTAACTTTGAATGGGAAGGCAGGTCTAGACACAAAGTACGTGTCTTAGGTAAAATCTAGCAAAAATACGAGAATGTGGTGATGACTGATGGAGACATTCAGGGGTTAAAACAGCCTTTCTTACTAATAACACTGTTAAGGTTGATGGTGGGGGATGCTTTGTTGAGCAAGCTGTCATGCATTGTCCCTGTCGTCTACTCTCTGAATGCTGTTCCCACTCTAAGATCCAGAGTTCTCAGTTAATTGATTCTAATGTCCTATAGGAGAAGGGCAAAGAATTGAGGAGGTGAGAGTGGTCTTTGCAAGGTGAGGGGAAGGCCCTGATGAAGGAGTTGCAAATTGAATAGCTTTACTTTTCATGGTTAACATGGGACATCTCCTGTAGAGAGAAAGTTAATCCGTTTCTTGAGATTGAGGGCTTTAAAATTGCCTGAGAAGTTCACACAGTAGATGATGTGAAATTAGATAGCAATTTATAATCCATTAGGTCAAAACATTTGCTAATTTTTTCACTCCATGAAATTAGGTCTTAGAGAAATTCCTTGTTAATTTTCTGAGACAGGGTTTCTCTATGTAGCCCTGGCTATCTTGGAACTTCCTCTGTAGACCAGACTGGCCTTGAACTCAGAGATCCAACTTTCTCTGTCTCTTGACTTCTGGGATTAAATATATGCGCCACCTCCACCTGGTTAAATTCTTGGTTACTATTGTGTGTGTAATATGGAAGCACATTGGGAATTTTTAGCTACAATTCTTGTATATGTCTATCTAATTATAAATATAGTAATTGGGTAGATACATACATTGAGACTAATCTGTGCCTTTTCTTTCGATACTGTTAATCTTGATAATATAAAGACATAATCAAGTCTATGCTCAAGCCATGAATTCCCCAAAATTCATTATTCATAAACTATAGATAAAGAAAACATATAAAAATAATTAACTTCTTTCCTCAATTACTTTTTTTTCCTCTCCTGGTATCTGTATGTTCCTGTATGTTGTGGATTGTCCCTGGGTAGCCAAAAGATACTGAGAGAAGGGAATAAATGATCTCATTCTTATATTAACTTTCAGGTCGAAGAACAATTAAGAATTGTTGAAGAACAAAGAAAGATTCATGAGGAAAGGGAGAAACTAGAACAAGAATTACAACACCAACAAAACGAAATGCAAATAATTAACCAGAACAAGTTAAGTCCAGGCAAAACCTGTCCTTCTCATTAAAATCCCAGGATTGAATGGCAGACTCTGAATTTTATACAAAGAAAAATGAAAAACTTCGTATTGTAGCTTCATGTTGAAGTCATTTTTTTTGTATTTGTTTGTTTGTTTGTTTTAATTTGAAAAGTTATCTTGTTCTAATAGGGGCTATGCTCTTCAATCCCTTTATTTTTCCTATTTTTCCTCCATTATGTCAGATCATTATCAAATCATTGCTGTCTTCTAGAAGTGTTGTAATTTTCACCTGTTGGAATTATGTACTGGTTGATGGCCTGCTGAAGATCAGGTAACTTGGTGAATAGCTTGGTCTGGTCACTGACCACTGACTTCAGGGTTATACTCTGTTTACTACATAATGATGCTGTTTTGCTGAATTTTTGGTTTTTTATACATTTATAAAAAAAGAAAAAGTTGGTAATTGCATTGCAAAATTCCCAGGGTTTTTCTGGACCTGTGTGGTTTTGCTACAGCAGTCTCCTTGTGATACTGCGGCTCTTGGTGTTCGGAATAAGAGATAAGGATAACAGTTGGCCACCTGCTACAGAAGTACCCACAAGGCAGTGTGGTCTCTGTTGAACTTTTGTTTCTTTCACTGACAAAATCAAACCAGCATTCCTCACTGTAAATAAATGATTTTGCTGAATCAAGTCTTAAATTCATATGTTTAGGCATTTTTTTAAGTTCTGGTAAGTCTCAAGGCTGGCTTTATTTAGAAGCATTAGAACTGTATGAAATTTCCTCCATTTATATTTTTCACAGGGTTTCTATGTACATTAAATAAACGTGTGAATTAGTACTACTGGATATTTTTACAGACACTACTTTATGCTGATAAGAGTTAAAACATTAATTATTATCATTGATAAATCCTAAACCTGTACCTATGTTATAGAAAAAAGTATTATTGCCACAAATCATACTTAATAAACACTAGAAAATATGTTGTTAAAATTTATGGACTATTAAGTTACTTTCAGAGAATGTGGACCATCAGATAAAACTTGGCTTTGTATGTTCAACAGGGCTAAAATAATCTTTATCCTTTCATTTTTATTTGTGGGATAAACATATTTAAAGTCACTCAGTTTTTGTTTGGGGTTTTGTTTAGGTATTTTTGCATGTGGAAAGTTAGTGATAACCTGGATTTTATACAGCAGAATCTGCCTCATCTTTTTGTCTTTTGAAACTTACTAGTATTTAACACTCAAGAAAAGGCCATAAAATGCTATTAGAGGTGCTTAGGCATGGCATAGTGAAGACCCCAGTCCCTGGAGATAGTCATACCATTGTTTAATATTGAAAATGTTGCTTGAGATGATTAAATGGTAGATTATTTTGTGTTTGCATGATATGGAAAATGCTGTTGTTTCAGTTTTAATTCTTCGATATAATAAAAAAGAATGATAGAATTTTAAGTAGGCATGAGGTATAGTGAGGTTTTAGTAAACAGGGTACCCTGTCACTCTAAATACCTATTCACTTAATTTACCTGCATAGATTATAATACTTAATCTCATAACATGAGTTAGCTCAAACCATTTCCTTTCTATACTTTATTCTTCTGAGGTAACTTTTCAATTCACATTCATTATTCCTTGGTTATATATTCAAGGTTTTGGAAGTGTCCATTAAAGTTGCTTTTGCTCTGCTTGTGTTACAAGCACTGTGTCTGAAGAGTAGCCTGGGGTTCAAATACTTGACATCAGCCCTTTTGTGCCTTTTATTCCATCATTAAGTTTCTTCTGCTACATATGAAAGAAATCACAGTGGCTAAATAACACATCTCAATGTCTACTATTAGAGACTCCTAGATACTCAATCTGTGCTTAGTAACTGATTACTGTTGTCCATCAGACTACAGAAAAAAAAGCATATCATTGTTAATAATATGTACCCACCTTTTACTGTGCTACAACAATATAGTGATTTGTTTTCTCCTTTTGTTCCACCACTTTTGTGTACACATTATGAAGGTTAAGAGATTTTTTCACAATTTATTAGCAATTCAGATGTTCCCTTTAATTCCCAAGTTTGTTTTCTTAAGTTATTTTAATTTTTTGATGTGTTACAGAATTAACTATTGGCTGTTTATTTTTATTATAGTATTTAAAATTTGTAGTTTTTACCATTAATATTGTGTAGTTTGCAGAATTCTCAACTTATAAACTAAACCTTAAAATTTTCTTGGTGTGAGGACTCTTCAATGCTTCAAATGAAGGTTCCTAGGCAAGGACTATAGTTTCCCTTAGGATGTAGCAAATGAGCCTGTGCTGTTCTGAGTAATGTCTTGGTCACTCAACTGTACTAGTATATGCTGTGTGTATGTGTCTGTGTGGCCACCAGTGAACATTTTCCATTGTGCAATTAGCTTGAGCTACTGGTATTCAGTTGTCTGCAATTCTATTGTTTTCTACTCAGAGCCAATTGTGCACTTGGCATAACTGGTTATGAGACTGTTGAAGATGGGAGTTACCACCGCTCCAGGAAGTCATGTGAATACTTGATACTAGGTTTACTAACTGGAAAGGACCTGAAAGTACTGCTGAAGGGCAAACACAGGGAGATGGATATAGCTGTTCCCTGGCAGTAGAAGGCTTATCTTTCCATTTGTTGGAATTCCATTTAACTGGTCTTGATTCTTTGACATCTGTGACGTGTGTTGATGGTTTTAGAAGTGACTTGTCCTGGTGAAGGACACTGGCACCCTATTTTTGGTTGCATTGGCTAATGCACAGCACCATACGTTTTTTAGATAGTTGCCATTTGCTTGGCATGAATGGGATGCTCTCCCTCTTGTGTGGTGTACAGTGAGGTTGCAGTTACTAGAGTAAGTCATTTGTGAAACAGCAACAGATCTGGACAGAATCCTGTGTTCCAGCCCCCAATTCTTTCTAAAGCAAACCCCAGTGCTTTTCTATTCATTAGAACGTTCTGCAAGTTACCAAAGGAAAGTCCACCCGGATATAGTTGGTGGAGCTTTGAAAGCTCTGTTTTGGGGGGTGGCAGGAAGTGGAGAAAGGGAGCTGCAGGGAGACAGGGCAGGAAATGGGGAGCGGGGTCGGGATTGGCGCCAGGCAGGCGGGCACTGCGGGTGGCCTGCGAAGATTGGCGCTGCCCTGTGAGTCCATCCTAACTTGGGTACTGCCGGCCTGATCACTTGGTGCCTGAATCAGGCCAGGAGGCCCTCGATCAGAGGCTGGAAGGCATCCCCCACGGGCATAGGCGCTGCACTCGTCACCAAGTGTGCAGAACTGGGAGCAGCTTGGCCAGGGCCATTGTCGGGTCCAGGAGGGTCTCCACTTGGAAGTCCTGTTGGGGACTTTGGATGGTTTTCTCCAGAACTGCCATCTCCAGCCCAACAGTTTTAGAGCCGATCTACTGGAATTCCTCGAACTCCAGGTAAGTGGCGTCCAGGATCCCTTTTGCTCACCTGGCCTGGACCTGTCCCGGGAGTCCGCCATGTGGTCCAGGCGGGAGGATGACTCAGAGCCTGTCTCTAGACCCTGATGCGCCCGTCCCCCACCCCTACCCCGCCAAGTTTCTCTAGGAGGGGACCGGTTGGACTTGCGAGCCCAGCTCCAAGTGGCTCTTCCTGGGGATCCAAACTCAAGTGTTCCAGGGTGCCTGACTCCCTGGCGACTTGGGTGGCACTTTGCTAAAGGTATCTCATGGCTCTACCCGGCCCTCCCTTCTTTGTGGAGAATGGAGAACGTTGCCACTAAAGGGGCTGCAGAGGCGCATCGACTGGCGGGCTCCGCAGGCAGGTACAGATGCTGCGCTTTCAGGGTGTGGGTAAGGCACCGCCCGGTTCCCCGAGGGAAGGCAACAGACACTGGGAGTCTGGGGCATTGGGATGTCCCTTTGGGGAGGGGACAGTGGGCCCGCAGTGTCCGGGAGCCGGAGTGAATTGGAGTCTGCTCCCAGCCCTGACGTGCACCGCGGAGCTCGCTGGCTTGAGGGAACTCGCTGCCTTGCTGGCTCTGGCTGCCCGCGCTCTGAAAGCCAGCCTCTCCCTTCGGGTCAGAAACAGAGGCCCAGCCTCTGCGTTGAGCTCAGAGCCATGCCCAGTCAATGGCGCTGCTTTTAGTATTTGGGGTGTCGCTAGTCGCTAGATCAGACTCGCTTTTTGCAAAGCACAGGGAGGGGAGAAAGTCAGGCCTGAGACTAACTTTTAGGTCTGGGCTCCCAGGGTGCACTCTGGTTTAGAAAATGCCAGCCATCCTTTGGGATTTGCGGCCAGGGTCTCTGGAACATCACGTGGGTGCTGCTATTTCCTCATCTTCCAACTATGGCTAGAAAGTGCTGTGGGGAATTCTGGTATCAGACCTGGGAGAGTGTGGAGACTCTGGGTGGCTCCTCGATCTTAGGGCAGACTGAGTATAGTACTCAGGCCTGTACAGGCAGTCACTCTAGGCACTCAGCTAGCTCCTTTGCCACAAATACCGTATATTCCACATGACTTTACTCATTTACATGCTGGTTTCTATATAAACTGGGTCACACATTTACACTTTACTCTTGTATCTGTCAGTTAATAGGTCAGTCTCCCACAAGATTTTAGGTTGGAATCGTTGTTTTCATTTTTTTGCAGTTTTCTGCTTGGTGTCGGTTGAACCTTGTCACTTGCAAATAGGCTTGTGGTGGTAATATGCAAATTGCCTGAGTGATAGCTGTGCCCCAAACACTGACATGACCTTTGTCCAGGGCATGGTGCTGTTCTGAGCACTCTGTTCTCTTCCTCTTGTAAGACGGCCAATCCTGTTGCTTTCAGGCCCCACCCTTATAATCTGATTTAACCCTGGTGAGTTCCTTAGCCACTCCAAGTCAAGTACAGTGGGTTGCAATGGGCACTGGAGCTTTAATGTATGTTTTAGGAGAACACATTTCAGCTTCTGGCATGATAGAATACACATTCTCACGAGCTTAGCCTGGGGTTTCATCTCGCTAATAAAGTCACCCAAGTGTGAAGCTGAGCAGTATTATCCAGGGAACATCAAAGTGCTTAGTATCTGGCACTTATCAGTTAATCATGGTGTGTCTAAAGGTGATTTTAAAGACGGTTTCCTATCCTTTCTTTTGCAGGTGCTAACTTTGGGTCCCTTCTTGGAATAGGAGGAAGAGCCGTTCTCTACTTTTCAGAACTACGGAAAAACTAAAGAGAACCGATTTCAATAAGCTGAACTCTCTTCTGGCCTCTCCCCTTTCGAGACATCACCACTTCACCCTGTAAGGAGCCTGAAGAATTAGACCAGTCGCTATGAATGTGACCACCTTGTTTTCCTTCACAAGTACAGCTGTGAAGAGACTTCTAGGTTGGAAACAGGGTGACGAAGAAGAAAAATGGGCAGAGAAAGCTGTGGACGTGTTGGTGAAAAAATTGAAGAAAAAGAAAGGGTCCATGGAAGAGTTGGAGAAGGCCCTGAGCTGCCCGGGACAGCCAAGTAACTGTGTCACCATTCCCTGCTCCCTGGATGGCAGGCTGCAAGTGTCCCACCGGAAGGGATTGCCTCATGTCATTTATTGCCGAGTGTGGCGCTGGCCAGACCTCCAGAGCCGCCATGAACTGAAGCCTCTGGATTGCTGTGAGTTTCCTTTCAGTTCCAAGCAGAAGGAGGTGTGCATCAACCCCTATCACTATAAGCGCGTGGAGAGCCCTGGTGAGTGGTGTGGACTGTGTGTGCCCCGTGAAGGCTCTAGAGATCAGAGCAATACCACCTTTCTCTTGTGGGGTGTAATTCCAAAATACCTTGGGGAAGTTTTGTTTGTATTCATTTATGCGTGTACAAAAGAGCACAGGAACTCTATATACTCAGCTTTCCCTCATTGTAACAAGTGTCTGTAACAATCACTATATAAAGAGGAAGGTTTACTTTACTTCATGACTTGATAATTATCAGCCCTTCTTCCCATTGGCTCCAGTTGCCAGAGTGTGTCATTCAGGATGGTTTTGTTGATGGATTGGTTCACCTAGCTGATGATTTCTGAGGGTCCCCAAGTATGGATGGTGTCAGATTTGGGTGGCCTCCCTCCCTGCTCCTGCTCCTGGGATGGCCAGGTGACTTTTCTCTCACAGGAACTTCAGACCCCAGGGGTAGACTGCAAATTTCCAGCTCAACTATCCAATAATATGTTGGTTTCCAAAGGCCTTTTGTAGTTTTGTGGAATATATACGTCATGTAAAAGTAAAGACTAGGGAATAATTTGCAAAGGCTTTTGTGTCCACTGCCTGTTTTAAGAAAGAGAAGATATAAACTAAACCTTTCTCATTTGTCTCCCTGTTTTCTTTCTGTCCCCAGTGCTTCCTCCGGTGCTGGTTCCCAGGTACAGTGAGTACAACCCTCAGCACAGCCTTCTGGCACAGTTCTGTAACTTGGGACAGAATGAGCCTCACATGCCACCGAACGCCACGTTTCCAGATTCCTTCAGGCAGCCCAGCACCCACCCGTTTCCCCACTCATCCAACAACAGCTACCCCAACTCCCCAGGCAGCAGCAGCAGCAGCAGCACCTACCCTCACTCCCGCACCAGCTCAGACCCAGGCAGCCCTTTCCAGATGCCAGGTAGGAGGGGGCATTCGGGGACGCTGCCTGCCTTGGGGAGGTGGGTGGAGGTGGCCTGTGGGGGGGGCGCGGTGGGTGGAACCCTGAGCACATCCTGGTGAACCAGTGCTTGTAGAATATCAATGTAGGGAGGGGAGTTGTACATACAGCTGGAGAAGAGGATGGCTTGTTTGAGTCCTGTTAAGTTTTGAAACAGCTGCATCCTTGTTTGAGTGGCACAATTGTTCCAGTCTCGTTTCTCCATAAAAAGAAAGGGGAAAATGTCATGTTACACACAGTGCTGCTCTGAGAAGCGGCTTCGTCGAGCTTTTCCAACATTGAAGAACCCTTGTTATCAATGTAGCCGCAGAAGAGCTAATTACTGGGGTATCCGCCCTCCCCATTTAATTAGATTCATTTAGCCAGTGATGTAATCCCAAGAAATATGTACTTTTAACAGCAAGGAAATGCAACAGAAGTGATGGAGACCATCTGCTTGTTTAACTTAGCAAAGACAAAAACCTGTTATTTTACTGCTTGTTTAACTTAGCAAAGACAAAATCACTTATTTTCCTGTTTTAGTCATAACTGATGGTGTAATAGTGACTAATTAGAGGATTACACTTTTCAGATTACAGCTTAGTAAACAAGCATCTCAAATATTAGTGCCAGAGCTCTTGCCAGTCGACATCAAGAGGGACACGATAAATAAAAGGTCATCATGAAATGCATGGATATTTTTGTGAGGGAAAGTGATGGGACAGGATGTTTATAGAGCCACTTAAGGTGCTTTACATTAAATTTTACTTCAGCATTCATGTTGTACCTTCAGAAATTAATATGTGATCCATGCTTTATTGCTTCCTCTTTTTTTTTAAGCACTTAGGTTTGAAATCCTGTTTATTTTGTTTTATGTTTTTCTGTTTGGGATGAAGATGGGAGACAGATTATTTTAATAACCAAACTAATAATATTTGCTCGTTCCTAGCCATCCATTCCCTGGCAAGCCCATTGGGTCTTCTGGGCGGATTAGTGGTGAAAGATCTGTTTTATAAGGCTTTTGAGCAGGGACAACCCCAGCGGAGGCCCAGTAAAAGAATCAAAGGCTATCACTAGATTTCCTTCTTGTCCTTGACTGTCAGAGATTAGCACAGGGCCTTGGGAGGAAAGAGCAAGGGCTTTGATCTGGTGGGGCTGGTAGAGCACCAGCAGGAATGACCCCTGTGAGCCCTGCTGCTGCCAGGGTTGCTATGGTGTAAGTTCAGTGGGTTCTGTTGAGAAGAGACTCCGCCTTTGCTCCTGGCTTGAAGCAAGCAGAGTTAACTTCACAGCTGCAGCAAGAGGTTAGAGTGAGAGGAGGGACTGACTGTGACAGTTCCAAGTCCTGTTGGCTCTCTGCTCTTCAGCAGCTGGGTTAAGATTCTGCCTGGGACTGGGAAGGGAGGAGCCGCCAGGGAGCCCTGGAGAAACTGAATTTGTTATTTGTGTTCTACAGTTGTCCCTAAGTATTTACCCAAGCATTCATGGATTCCTACTGCAAAATTTTGTTCTCAAGTCTCTGCTGTACATGCTGGGTGGGCTCACAAGCCAATGAGGAGCTTGGTTTTCAAGTCAGGAAAGGATTGCCCTGTGTTTCACAGTAAGAAAATGCCAGGCTTGCATTAGTGTGTGTGTGTTTGTGCGTGTGTGTGTGTGTGTGTGTGTGTGTGTGTGTGTGTGTGTGTGTGTGTGTGTGTGTGTTTTCAGTAATCATATTATTTGCTGGAAACTGCTCAGAAGGTTCTATCTAAATTCTGAAATGGAAGACAGCTGAAATAAGCTGATTTATTGCCTAGTGTTCTGTTATTGGGTATTTTTAAAGTTAGTCACTGCTTAAATGGTTGGGGTGAAGATAGTAAGATAGTAAGTTTAAATTCTTGAAAACCAAGTATCAATTAGTAGATTGTAGCAAGCAGAGAGCAAATCCCTGCCCATATGTTTGCTCTCAGGCCTGGGAGAGCTTTCCCCTACCAAATCCTGTCAGGAGGACTTACACCAGTAAAACCAAACCCCGGGCTTCCCGGGGTCTGCTGCACAAGAGCATATTCATAGGCTCTTCTTGGTGGATTTAAAGTGACCTGATCCTAGATAGTCATGGGACTCCAGGAACTGACTTACCTTTTATTCTTCTCACATAAATATCACTGGAAACAAAGTTTGGGGATGTGATTGCTTTCAGAAACTATACCTAAAGCCCAGTGTCTTCAGCATCTAGTCTTCTAGGGGTGGTGGTGGGAGAGGGGGTAAGGCAAACCCTGATGCAGCCAAGGTTGACCTTGACCCCTCCATCTTCATGTGCCAGTGTGTAGGCCAATCTTTCAGTAGGAGCGTGATTTGGTTTGAGTGATTAGTGATCTTGGCACAAGGAGGCAAGGACTTCTAGAGCCCAGGGGCTCACTGGCCCAGCAGCCTGGATTGCTGTAGAGTGATAGGGCTTGGAAGACCTTGCTCCCACACCCGACTACCAAAAAAAATGAGGGCTGACAAGATGGCTCGGTGGGCAGAGGCACCTGTTGCTATCGTGAGACGCACACGGTGGAGTGATTTAACTCCCTAAGTTATGCTCTGACCCCCACGTGTTCCGTTCACAACTATAAGTAAAAGTTATCCTCTGACCCCTGCATACATGTGCACACACATGCAGGTCTACTTACACACCAAATCTCTCAGCGCAGAGCAGAGTATGTGCCTGAAGCATGTAATTTTTTTCTTTCAAACTTTGTAGCTGACACACCCCCACCTGCTTACCAGGCTCCTGAAGACGCCATGGCCCAGGATGGCTCTCAGCCAATGGACACAAATATGATGGCACCTGCACTGCCCTCCAATATCAACAGAGGAGGTAAAATGAGTTGTCAGAGTGTTGTCTGTATGTCCTGTCTAAATGTTACTTTTACTCCTTTAGACATTTAAAAGGTAGGTGTTTGAGAAACATGGAAAAAAGTTTTGTTGTTGTTTCAAGCCTAATAGAAAGAATTCTCTAGAGCCCATCTTTTTACTTAAACTCTGTCACAGTCCAATATGAGATCTCAGAATTGAACATGGAGGTCTCAGATTCCCACTGGTCTCTAAAATGGCCGTAAGCAGTGCTCTGCCATCTTGTGTTATATAGTTAGTTGAAGTGAGTTTCCAGCATCT
>NW_023276808.1:513993-542443 GCF_003668045.3 Cricetulus griseus
ATATCATGGGTGTCTTAAAGACGGAGGACCAACCAATTTACTGACCATACAGATTTATCCACTGTATAATTAATTTTATTCTCAGCTAATTTTTATTTACAACAAGAATAGTTTGGGGAGAAACACTTTAAAACATGCAAACACCTTGATTCTCATAAAATTTCTCTTCATATTTTGTTCTTAATACATTTAATTGTTCCAAGTATATGTGTTATGTGTGTGCGAGTCATGTGCTATCTAGTGTTTGGAGGTCAGAGTTGGCTTTTTCCTACCATGTGGTTCTGGGGATTGAACTAAGTTTGTTAGGCTTGGCACAAGCCCCTTTACCCACTGAGCCATGTTACCAGTCCTATTCTTACTACGCTAGTTACAAAGTGGTGATGTTTGCATTCTAGCAATCACTGTCAATTTAGCTTCCAAACTTGCCTATTAATTCGCTTCTTTATTAGGATGGGATTATCAATAAGGATTTACTTATTGGACAGGATCTCACTATGTATGTAGTGCAACCTGGCTTTGGATTCTTGATTTTCTGTTCCAGGAGTTATGTGCACCACTACACCCAGCAGTCTCTTAAGATCCACTACTGCAGTTAATCATAGTTTCTTTTCATTATGTCTGGATCTGGAATCCAGTCTCAACTATGCACATATCAAAAGTGATTTTTTAATAGCACCAACATTACCATGCAGAGTCTTCGCCTTGTCCAGAGTCACTCAACAGTACAACTAATTACATGATGTAGACTCCGCAGTAGGTGTCAGTGTAAGGGCGCCTGAAAGGTGACATGCCTAAGTTACATGACACACTACACTGTTTATATATAAGGGAGCTGAGCATGCATGTTGCATGATACACTACATTGTTTTATGTAAGGGAGCAGAGCATCCTTGGATTTTAGTCCTCAGGACCCCAGAAGACCCCATCATGGACAGCTATATCCTGAGAGGCACCAACATTTTCAGAAACTTTTCTTCACTTTGTGTCACGTGAGATGCACCAGGCACAGCTCATCACAGATTTGGGAGCAGCCAGTTTGACTCAGTGGGGATAGACATCTGCAGCAATGATAAGGACACTAGACGTGCTTATTACTCCTTTGTATGTTTGCCTTCTCAGCAGACAAGGTAGAAACTACATTCATATTCAGAGGGTATATAGATAGGCTCCCATACAGACTCAAGAGCACAAGAGCATATAAACACACGTCATGTCATTAAATTATGATTTTACACTGACACTTCCAAGGAATGCCACACCCCTTCTTGTTTGCCTGTTCCTTACTCCACAGGGAAAGCTAAGCTTTGAGCACTACCCACACATATGCTCATTGACTTAATCATATAATAAATACAAGAAATGTTATAGATATGTTTTAATCTAACATTAGTAAATAGTTAAGTCCCCTAAGAAAGATATTTGGGATGTTGAGATGGTTCAGTGGGTAGAGTTGCTTGCCACCAAGCCTGATGACTTGAGTTTGATTCCTAGTATCCACATGGAAGAAGGAGAGAACTAACTTCCACAAGCTGTCCTCTGACCAAGGTGCTTACACACACATACACGCACGCACACACAAACATGGAATAAGTAAATGTAAGAATTGTTTTAAAAGATATTTCACTTATAACAAAATGTAGGACAGCATAGTGCACCACAATAATATGGCAATGTCAGCTGGCACCTATCAATATCATGGGAGTTGGAAAACCACTAAGATCAATGATTCGAACAATTTCTAGATAATATGAATTCAAAAAATACTTCAAAGAGCATCATCTGAACATTTGGCATTTGCCACAAGATTGATGGGGTCACTTCTAGAGGAAGAAAAGATGAACGTTTGCAGGAGGGGTAAAGGGACACGCACCTTTTCCAATATGTCGCCTGGTGTTTTCTATTGTGGAGTTCCGGTTAATGTTGGAGAGCAGCCCAAGGCAGAAGCGGTTCTTGTTGTTGGAAGGATCAGTGTAACCATCCACCAACACACTTGTGGAGGAGGCCTGGAACGCTTCACCCACGCGGTTGTTGAGCTCGTAGTACACAATAGAGCACCAGTACTTTGGTTCCTCATAAACAACAGCTTGAACATCTGCAAGAAGGAAAGAAATTTGCTCACAGTTACACCTGGAGCACCCCAACCAGAAACCGCATTGTAAAACTGGCTGAGCACGGTGGAACGAAGACAGGGAGGGGCAACTACGAGGATCACATGGGTCATTTCTGTGAGATCCAATGGACTTCTTACTAAGGGCGGCATTCTCCTTTCATTGGGGAACTGGCAGAGATCCAATATACCAGCTCAGCAAGCAGGGCAACAGCACTTGCTGAATACAAATGACTTATAACTTGCACATTGACATACAGAAATAATTGAAATCACTCCTGCTGGCACACTACCTACAAGAAACACAGTGACCAATGAGAAAGCAAGTGGCACAGGAACAGGAGGGGCCCTAAATAGGACTGCTGTTGGAGACCAGCTGCACTTATCCCCCACCTACGGTTGGAACATGAGCTTCAGTTCTGCTTGTAAGTTCTTTGAGGGCAAAGGGGGTAAAATCTTTTCCTTTAACCTTTTTGGTGGTGAAGCACAGAAAGAAGGAAACAAATACCATTACTTTTTTTCAGATAAGGCCATAAAACAGATGTGGCATATGTGTGTCTTTTCTGACACCACAGCAACTGTTGGGAGACCAGCTGTATGGATTCTAATGTGATCACCCATGGGAGCCTGCTTTGAACTACAGTGGATGGCCTGTTCCTCGAGGCCAACTTAAAGATATGTCTGACAACATGGATCTCAAGTTTTTAATTACTGAAGATGGGAAAACACATGAGCATATAAATAACAGATATATTTGTTATGTAAAACAGGACTCAATCATTTCCTCCGACTATCTCTGTAAGCACAGAGATCTTTAACAACCTCCTGTGTATATAGGTATGTGAAACAGCCGTACAAACCCACATTTATTGGTTACAAATCATAAACAGACGCATTTTAAACAGTTATTTGATATATGTGCATATATGTATATAAATGTATATATGATAATATGTATCACTTACTCATTTATTGGAGGTGAAAGCAAATTAGCAGTCCAAGGACGCAGATATGCTTGTTAATTTTTCGATAACTAATAAGTCTTGGCTGATTATTCAACACTGGTTAACATACAGCATCTTAGATTGTCTTCACAGGTGACTGACAGTTCCGTTTTCTAACCCCCAATGCTGGAAACTCTCTTCAACTAACTATATAACACAAGATGGCAGAGCACTGCTTACGGCCATTTTAGAGACCAGTGGGAATCTGAGACCTCCATGTTCAATTCTGAGATCTCATATTGGACTGTGACAGAGTTTAAGTAAAAAGATGGGCTCTAGAGAATTCTTTCTATTAGGCTTGAAACAACAACAAAACTTTTTTCCATGTTTCTCAAACACCTACCTTTTAAATGTCTAAAGGAGTAAAAGTAACATTTAGACAGGACATACAGACAACACTCTGACAACTCATTTTACCTCCTCTGTTGATCTCGGAGGGCAGTGCTGGTGCCATCATATTAGTGTCCATTGACTGAGAGCCATCCTGGGCCATGGCGTCTTCAGGAGCCTGGTAAGCAGGTGGGGGTGTGTCAGCTACAAAGTTTGAAAGAAAAAAAATTACATGCTTCAGGCACATACTCTGCTCTGCGCTGAGAGATTTGGTGTGTAAGTAGACCTGCATGTGTGTGCACATGTATGCAGGGGTCAGAGGATAACTTTTACTTATAGTTGTGAACGGAACACGTGGGGGTCAGAGCATAACTTAGGGAGTTAAATCACTCCACCGTGTGCGTCTCACGATAGCAACAGGTGCCTCTGCCCACCGAGCCATCTTGTCAGCCCTCATTTTTTTTGGTAGTCGGGTGTGGGAGCAAGGTCTTCCAAGCCCTATCACTCTACAGCAATCCAGGCTGCTGGGCCAGTGAGCCCCTGGGCTCTAGAAGTCCTTGCCTCCTTGTGCCAAGATCACTAATCACTCAAACCAAATCACGCTCCTACTGAAAGATTGGCCTACACACTGGCACATGAAGATGGAGGGGTCAAGGTCAACCTTGGCTGCATCAGGGTTTGCCTTACCCCCTCTCCCACCACCACCCCTAGAAGACTAGATGCTGAAGACACTGGGCTTTAGGTATAGTTTCTGAAAGCAATCACATCCCCAAACTTTGTTTCCAGTGATATTTATGTGAGAAGAATAAAAGGTAAGTCAGTTCCTGGAGTCCCATGACTATCTAGGATCAGGTCACTTTAAATCCACCAAGAAGAGCCTATGAATATGCTCTTGTGCAGCAGACCCCGGGAAGCCCGGGGTTTGGTTTTACTGGTGTAAGTCCTCCTGACAGGATTTGGTAGGGGAAAGCTCTCCCAGGCCTGAGAGCAAACATATGGGCAGGGATTTGCTCTCTGCTTGCTACAATCTACTAATTGATACTTGGTTTTCAAGAATTTAAACTTACTATCTTACTATCTTCACCCCAACCATTTAAGCAGTGACTAACTTTAAAAATACCCAATAACAGAACACTAGGCAATAAATCAGCTTATTTCAGCTGTCTTCCATTTCAGAATTTAGATAGAACCTTCTGAGCAGTTTCCAGCAAATAATATGATTACTGAAAACACACACACACACACACACACACACACACACACACACACACACACACACAAACACACACACACGCACAAACACACACACACTAATGCAAGCCTGGCATTTTCTTACTGTGAAACACAGGGCAATCCTTTCCTGACTTGAAAACCAAGCTCCTCATTGGCTTGTGAGCCCACCCAGCATGTACAGCAGAGACTTGAGAACAAAATTTTGCAGTAGGAATCCATGAATGCTTGGGTAAATACTTAGGGACAACTGTAGAACACAAATAACAAATTCAGTTTCTCCAGGGCTCCCTGGCGGCTCCTCCCTTCCCAGTCCCAGGCAGAATCTTAACCCAGCTGCTGAAGAGCAGAGAGCCAACAGGACTTGGAACTGTCACAGTCAGTCCCTCCTCTCACTCTAACCTCTTGCTGCAGCTGTGAAGTTAACTCTGCTTGCTTCAAGCCAGGAGCAAAGGCGGAGTCTCTTCTCAACAGAACCCACTGAACTTACACCATAGCAACCCTGGCAGCAGCAGGGCTCACAGGGGTCATTCCTGCTGGTGCTCTACCAGCCCCACCAGATCAAAGCCCTTGCTCTTTCCTCCCAAGGCCCTGTGCTAATCTCTGACAGTCAAGGACAAGAAGGAAATCTAGTGATAGCCTTTGATTCTTTTACTGGGCCTCCGCTGGGGTTGTCCCTGCTCAAAAGCCTTATAAAACAGATCTTTCACCACTAATCCGCCCAGAAGACCCAATGGGCTTGCCAGGGAATGGATGGCTAGGAACGAGCAAATATTATTAGTTTGGTTATTAAAATAATCTGTCTCCCATCTTCATCCCAAACAGAAAAACATAAAACAAAATAAACAGGATTTCAAACCTAAGTGCTTAAAAAAAAAGAGGAAGCAATAAAGCATGGATCACATATTAATTTCTGAAGGTACAACATGAATGCTGAAGTAAAATTTAATGTAAAGCACCTTAAGTGGCTCTATAAACATCCTGTCCCATCATTTTCCCTCACAAAAATATCCATGCATTTCATGATGACCTTTTATTTATCGTGTCCCTCTTGATGTCGACTGGCAAGAGCTCTGGCACTAATATTTGAGATGCTTGTTTACTAAGCTGTAATCTGAAAAGTGTAATCCTCTAATTAGTCACTATTACACCATCAGTTATGACTAAAACAGGAAAATAAGTGATTTTGTCTTTGCTAAGTTAAACAAGCAGTAAAATAACAGGTTTTTGTCTTTGCTAAGTTAAACAAGCAGATGGTCTCCATCACTTCTGTTGCATTTCCTTGCTGTTAAAAGTACATATTTCTTGGGATTACATCACTGGCTAAATGAATCTAATTAAATGGGGAGGGCGGATACCCCAGTAATTAGCTCTTCTGCGGCTACATTGATAACAAGGGTTCTTCAATGTTGGAAAAGCTCGACGAAGCCGCTTCTCAGAGCAGCACTGTGTGTAACATGACATTTTCCCCTTTCTTTTTATGGAGAAACGAGACTGGAACAATTGTGCCACTCAAACAAGGATGCAGCTGTTTCAAAACTTAACAGGACTCAAACAAGCCATCCTCTTCTCCAGCTGTATGTACAACTCCCCTCCCTACATTGATATTCTACAAGCACTGGTTCACCAGGATGTGCTCAGGGTTCCACCCACCGCGCCCCCTGCCCCGCAGGCCACCCCCACCCACCTCCCCAAGGCAGGCAGCGTCCCCGAATGCCCCCTCCTACCTGGCATCTGGAAAGGGCTGCCTGGGTCTGAGCTGGTGCGGGAGTGAGGGTAGGTGCTGCTGCTGCTGCTGCTGCCTGGGGAGTTGGGGTAGCTGTTGTTGGATGAGTGGGGAAACGGGTGGGTGCTGGGCTGCCTGAAGGAATCTGGAAACGTGGCGTTCGGTGGCATGTGAGGCTCATTCTGTCCCAAGTTACAGAACTGTGCCAGAAGGCTGTGCTGAGGGTTGTACTCACTGTACCTGGGAACCAGCACCGGAGGAAGCACTGGGGACAGAAAGAAAACAGGGAGACAAATGAGAAAGGTTTAGTTTATATCTTCTCTTTCTTAAAACAGGCAGTGGACACAAAAGCCTTTGCAAATTATTCCCTAGTCTTTACTTTTACATGACGTATATATTCCACAAAACTACAAAAGGCCTTTGGAAACCAACATATTATTGGATAGTTGAGCTGGAAATTTGCAGTCTACCCCTGGGTTCTGAAGTTCCTGTGAGAGAAAAGTCACCTGGCCATCCCAGGAGCAGGAGCAGGGAGGGAGGCCACCCAAATCTGACACCATCCATACTTGGGGACCCTCAGAAATCATCAGCTAGGTGAACCAATCCATCAACAAAACCATCCTGAATGACACACTCTGGCAACTGGAGCCAATGGGAAGAAGGGCTGATAATTATCAAGTCATGAAGTAAAGTAAACCTTCCTCTTTATATAGTGATTGTTACAGACACTTGTTACAATGAGGGAAAGCTGAGTATATAGAGTTCCTGTGCTCTTTTGTACACGCATAAATGAATACAAACAAAACTTCCCCAAGGTATTTTGGAATTACACCCCACAAGAGAAAGGTGGTATTGCTCTGATCTCTAGAGCCTTCACGGGGCACACACAGTCCACACCACTCACCAGGGCTCTCCACGCGCTTATAGTGATAGGGGTTGATGCACACCTCCTTCTGCTTGGAACTGAAAGGAAACTCACAGCAATCCAGAGGCTTCAGTTCATGGCGGCTCTGGAGGTCTGGCCAGCGCCACACTCGGCAATAAATGACATGAGGCAATCCCTTCCGGTGGGACACTTGCAGCCTGCCATCCAGGGAGCAGGGAATGGTGACACAGTTACTTGGCTGTCCCGGGCAGCTCAGGGCCTTCTCCAACTCTTCCATGGACCCTTTCTTTTTCTTCAATTTTTTCACCAACACGTCCACAGCTTTCTCTGCCCATTTTTCTTCTTCGTCACCCTGTTTCCAACCTAGAAGTCTCTTCACAGCTGTACTTGTGAAGGAAAACAAGGTGGTCACATTCATAGCGACTGGTCTAATTCTCCAGGCTTCTTACAGGGTGAAGTGGTGATGTCTCGAAAGGGGAGAGGCCAGAAGAGAGTTCAGCTTATTGAAATCGGTTCTCTTTAGTTTTTCCGTAGTTCTGAAAAGTAGAGAACGGCTCTTCCTCCTATTCCAAGAAGGGACCCAAAGTTAGCACCTGCAAAAGAAAGGATAGGAAACCGTCTTTAAAATCACCTTTAGACACACCATGATTAACTGATAAGTGCCAGATACTAAGCACTTTGATGTTCCCTGGATAATACTGCTCAGCTTCACACTTGGGTGACTTTATTAGCGAGATGAAACCCCAGGCTAAGCTCGTGAGAATGTGTATTCTATCATGCCAGAAGCTGAAATGTGTTCTCCTAAAACATACATTAAAGCTCCAGTGCCCATTGCAACCCACTGTACTTGACTTGGAGTGGCTAAGGAACTCACCAGGGTTAAATCAGATTATAAGGGTGGGGCCTGAAAGCAACAGGATTGGCCGTCTTACAAGAGGAAGAGAACAGACTGCTCAGAACAGCACCATGCCCTGGACAAAGGTCATGTCAGTGTTTGGGGCACAGCTATCACTCAGGCAATTTGCATATTACCACCACAAGCCTATTTGCAAGTGACAAGGTTCAACCGACACCAAGCAGAAAACTGCAAAAAAATGAAAACAACGATTCCAACCTAAAATCTTGTGGGAGACTGACCTATTAACTGACAGATACAAGAGTAAAGTGTAAATGTGTGACCCAGTTTATATAGAAACCAGCATGTAAATGAGTAAAGTCATGTGGAATATACGGTATTTGTGGCAAAGGAGCTAGCTGAGTGCCTAGAGTGACTGCCTGTACAGGCCTGAGTACTATACTCAGTCTGCCCTAAGATCGAGGAGCCACCCAGAGTCTCCACACTCTCCCAGGTCTGATACCAGAATTCCCCACAGCACTTTCTAGCCATAGTTGGAAGATGAGGAAATAGCAGCACCCACGTGATGTTCCAGAGACCCTGGCCGCAAATCCCAAAGGATGGCTGGCATTTTCTAAACCAGAGTGCACCCTGGGAGCCCAGACCTAAAAGTTAGTCTCAGGCCTGACTTTCTCCCCTCCCTGTGCTTTGCAAAAAGCGAGTCTGATCTAGCGACTAGCGACACCCCAAATACTAAAAGCAGCGCCATTGACTGGGCATGGCTCTGAGCTCAACGCAGAGGCTGGGCCTCTGTTTCTGACCCGAAGGGAGAGGCTGGCTTTCAGAGCGCGGGCAGCCAGAGCCAGCAAGGCAGCGAGTTCCCTCAAGCCAGCGAGCTCCGCGGTGCACGTCAGGGCTGGGAGCAGACTCCAATTCACTCCGGCTCCCGGACACTGCGGGCCCACTGTCCCCTCCCCAAAGGGACATCCCAATGCCCCAGACTCCCAGTGTCTGTTGCCTTCCCTCGGGGAACCGGGCGGTGCCTTACCCACACCCTGAAAGCGCAGCATCTGTACCTGCCTGCGGAGCCCGCCAGTCGATGCGCCTCTGCAGCCCCTTTAGTGGCAACGTTCTCCATTCTCCACAAAGAAGGGAGGGCCGGGTAGAGCCATGAGATACCTTTAGCAAAGTGCCACCCAAGTCGCCAGGGAGTCAGGCACCCTGGAACACTTGAGTTTGGATCCCCAGGAAGAGCCACTTGGAGCTGGGCTCGCAAGTCCAACCGGTCCCCTCCTAGAGAAACTTGGCGGGGTAGGGGTGGGGGACGGGCGCATCAGGGTCTAGAGACAGGCTCTGAGTCATCCTCCCGCCTGGACCACATGGCGGACTCCCGGGACAGGTCCAGGCCAGGTGAGCAAAAGGGATCCTGGACGCCACTTACCTGGAGTTCGAGGAATTCCAGTAGATCGGCTCTAAAACTGTTGGGCTGGAGATGGCAGTTCTGGAGAAAACCATCCAAAGTCCCCAACAGGACTTCCAAGTGGAGACCCTCCTGGACCCGACAATGGCCCTGGCCAAGCTGCTCCCAGTTCTGCACACTTGGTGACGAGTGCAGCGCCTATGCCCGTGGGGGATGCCTTCCAGCCTCTGATCGAGGGCCTCCTGGCCTGATTCAGGCACCAAGTGATCAGGCCGGCAGTACCCAAGTTAGGATGGACTCACAGGGCAGCGCCAATCTTCGCAGGCCACCCGCAGTGCCCGCCTGCCTGGCGCCAATCCCGACCCCGCTCCCCATTTCCTGCCCTGTCTCCCTGCAGCTCCCTTTCTCCACTTCCTGCCACCCCCCAAAACAGAGCTTTCAAAGCTCCACCAACTATATCCGGGTGGACTTTCCTTTGGTAACTTGCAGAACGTTCTAATGAATAGAAAAGCACTGGGGTTTGCTTTAGAAAGAATTGGGGGCTGGAACACAGGATTCTGTCCAGATCTGTTGCTGTTTCACAAATGACTTACTCTAGTAACTGCAACCTCACTGTACACCACACAAGAGGGAGAGCATCCCATTCATGCCAAGCAAATGGCAACTATCTAAAAAACGTATGGTGCTGTGCATTAGCCAATGCAACCAAAAATAGGGTGCCAGTGTCCTTCACCAGGACAAGTCACTTCTAAAACCATCAACACACGTCACAGATGTCAAAGAATCAAGACCAGTTAAATGGAATTCCAACAAATGGAAAGATAAGCCTTCTACTGCCAGGGAACAGCTATATCCATCTCCCTGTGTTTGCCCTTCAGCAGTACTTTCAGGTCCTTTCCAGTTAGTAAACCTAGTATCAAGTATTCACATGACTTCCTGGAGCGGTGGTAACTCCCATCTTCAACAGTCTCATAACCAGTTATGCCAAGTGCACAATTGGCTCTGAGTAGAAAACAATAGAATTGCAGACAACTGAATACCAGTAGCTCAAGCTAATTGCACAATGGAAAATGTTCACTGGTGGCCACACAGACACATACACACAGCATATACTAGTACAGTTGAGTGACCAAGACATTACTCAGAACAGCACAGGCTCATTTGCTACATCCTAAGGGAAACTATAGTCCTTGCCTAGGAACCTTCATTTGAAGCATTGAAGAGTCCTCACACCAAGAAAATTTTAAGGTTTAGTTTATAAGTTGAGAATTCTGCAAACTACACAATATTAATGGTAAAAACTACAAATTTTAAATACTATAATAAAAATAAACAGCCAATAGTTAATTCTGTAACACATCAAAAAATTAAAATAACTTAAGAAAACAAACTTGGGAATTAAAGGGAACATCTGAATTGCTAATAAATTGTGAAAAAATCTCTTAACCTTCATAATGTGTACACAAAAGTGGTGGAACAAAAGGAGAAAACAAATCACTATATTGTTGTAGCACAGTAAAAGGTGGGTACATATTATTAACAATGATATGCTTTTTTTTCTGTAGTCTGATGGACAACAGTAATCAGTTACTAAGCACAGATTGAGTATCTAGGAGTCTCTAATAGTAGACATTGAGATGTGTTATTTAGCCACTGTGATTTCTTTCATATGTAGCAGAAGAAACTTAATGATGGAATAAAAGGCACAAAAGGGCTGATGTCAAGTATTTGAACCCCAGGCTACTCTTCAGACACAGTGCTTGTAACACAAGCAGAGCAAAAGCAACTTTAATGGACACTTCCAAAACCTTGAATATATAACCAAGGAATAATGAATGTGAATTGAAAAGTTACCTCAGAAGAATAAAGTATAGAAAGGAAATGGTTTGAGCTAACTCATGTTATGAGATTAAGTATTATAATCTATGCAGGTAAATTAAGTGAATAGGTATTTAGAGTGACAGGGTACCCTGTTTACTAAAACCTCACTATACCTCATGCCTACTTAAAATTCTATCATTCTTTTTTATTATATCGAAGAATTAAAACTGAAACAACAGCATTTTCCATATCATGCAAACACAAAATAATCTACCATTTAATCATCTCAAGCAACATTTTCAATATTAAACAATGGTATGACTATCTCCAGGGACTGGGGTCTTCACTATGCCATGCCTAAGCACCTCTAATAGCATTTTATGGCCTTTTCTTGAGTGTTAAATACTAGTAAGTTTCAAAAGACAAAAAGATGAGGCAGATTCTGCTGTATAAAATCCAGGTTATCACTAACTTTCCACATGCAAAAATACCTAAACAAAACCCCAAACAAAAACTGAGTGACTTTAAATATGTTTATCCCACAAATAAAAATGAAAGGATAAAGATTATTTTAGCCCTGTTGAACATACAAAGCCAAGTTTTATCTGATGGTCCACATTCTCTGAAAGTAACTTAATAGTCCATAAATTTTAACAACATATTTTCTAGTGTTTATTAAGTATGATTTGTGGCAATAATACTTTTTTCTATAACATAGGTACAGGTTTAGGATTTATCAATGATAATAATTAATGTTTTAACTCTTATCAGCATAAAGTAGTGTCTGTAAAAATATCCAGTAGTACTAATTCACACGTTTATTTAATGTACATAGAAACCCTGTGAAAAATATAAATGGAGGAAATTTCATACAGTTCTAATGCTTCTAAATAAAGCCAGCCTTGAGACTTACCAGAACTTAAAAAAATGCCTAAACATATGAATTTAAGACTTGATTCAGCAAAATCATTTATTTACAGTGAGGAATGCTGGTTTGATTTTGTCAGTGAAAGAAACAAAAGTTCAACAGAGACCACACTGCCTTGTGGGTACTTCTGTAGCAGGTGGCCAACTGTTATCCTTATCTCTTATTCCGAACACCAAGAGCCGCAGTATCACAAGGAGACTGCTGTAGCAAAACCACACAGGTCCAGAAAAACCCTGGGAATTTTGCAATGCAATTACCAACTTTTTCTTTTTTTATAAATGTATAAAAAACCAAAAATTCAGCAAAACAGCATCATTATGTAGTAAACAGAGTATAACCCTGAAGTCAGTGGTCAGTGACCAGACCAAGCTACTCACCAAGTTACCTGATCTTCAGCAGGCCATCAACCAGTACATAATTCCAACAGGTGAAAATTACAACACTTCTAGAAGACAGCAATGATTTGATAATGATCTGACATAATGGAGGAAAAATAGGAAAAATAAAGGGATTGAAGAGCATAGCCCCTATTAGAACAAGATAACTTTTCAAATTAAAACAAACAAACAAACAAATACAAAAAAAATGACTTCAACATGAAGCTACAATACGAAGTTTTTCATTTTTCTTTGTATAAAATTCAGAGTCTGCCATTCAATCCTGGGATTTTAATGAGAAGGACAGGTTTTGCCTGGACTTAACTTGTTCTGGTTAATTATTTGCATTTCGTTTTGTTGGTGTTGTAATTCTTGTTCTAGTTTCTCCCTTTCCTCATGAATCTTTCTTTGTTCTTCAACAATTCTTAATTGTTCTTCGACCTGAAAGTTAATATAAGAATGAGATCATTTATTCCCTTCTCTCAGTATCTTTTGGCTACCCAGGGACAATCCACAACATACAGGAACATACAGATACCAGGAGAGGAAAAAAAAGTAATTGAGGAAAGAAGTTAATTATTTTTATATGTTTTCTTTATCTATAGTTTATGAATAATGAATTTTGGGGAATTCATGGCTTGAGCATAGACTTGATTATGTCTTTATATTATCAAGATTAACAGTATCGAAAGAAAAGGCACAGATTAGTCTCAATGTATGTATCTACCCAATTACTATATTTATAATTAGATAGACATATACAAGAATTGTAGCTAAAAATTCCCAATGTGCTTCCATATTACACACACAATAGTAACCAAGAATTTAACCAGGTGGAGGTGGCGCATATATTTAATCCCAGAAGTCAAGAGACAGAGAAAGTTGGATCTCTGAGTTCAAGGCCAGTCTGGTCTACAGAGGAAGTTCCAAGATAGCCAGGGCTACATAGAGAAACCCTGTCTCAGAAAATTAACAAGGAATTTCTCTAAGACCTAATTTCATGGAGTGAAAAAATTAGCAAATGTTTTGACCTAATGGATTATAAATTGCTATCTAATTTCACATCATCTACTGTGTGAACTTCTCAGGCAATTTTAAAGCCCTCAATCTCAAGAAACGGATTAACTTTCTCTCTACAGGAGATGTCCCATGTTAACCATGAAAAGTAAAGCTATTCAATTTGCAACTCCTTCATCAGGGCCTTCCCCTCACCTTGCAAAGACCACTCTCACCTCCTCAATTCTTTGCCCTTCTCCTATAGGACATTAGAATCAATTAACTGAGAACTCTGGATCTTAGAGTGGGAACAGCATTCAGAGAGTAGACGACAGGGACAATGCATGACAGCTTGCTCAACAAAGCATCCCCCACCATCAACCTTAACAGTGTTATTAGTAAGAAAGGCTGTTTTAACCCCTGAATGTCTCCATCAGTCATCACCACATTCTCGTATTTTTGCTAGATTTTACCTAAGACACGTACTTTGTGTCTAGACCTGCCTTCCCATTCAAAGTTACATTCGAAACCACTGCTTCTGACTCCCTATGTACTTAAAATTGTTTTAAGATGGTAATCAACAATAAATCCAGGACTTTCCCATTCCTTGAACACAACTTCTGTCTCGTCATGTCTCCAGTGAGCTCTTCCTCCATATTCTTATATAAAACAACTGACATGCTCCATTCATCATTACTTCTCTGGTCTCCTTTGCTTTTTAAAGTAAAATGCCAAGGACTTTGGCAAAAGCTGAGAAAAGTAATGGACTGCCATTGTGTCTCATGACTTTCAATCCATTTTGATACCCTCACCCATGATTTGGGTTTCGTATTCCATAACACTAATAGTCCATTACCTTTCTCTCCTTTTGCCAAAGTCCTTGGCATTTTACTTTAAAAACCAAAGGAGACCAGAGTGGTGATGATGAACGGGGTGCTCAGTTGTTTTATATGAGAATATGGGGAAGAACTTGCTGGAGACCTGAGGAGACAGAAGTTGTATTCAAGAATGGGAAACTGCTGGATTTATTGTTGATTACCATCTTAAAAGAGTTTTAAGTAGATAGGGAGTCAGTATCAGTGTCCTTAAATGTAACTTTCAATGTAACTTTGAATGTAACTCCAGTCCCACAGTTTTAGAGCCTATCTACTGGAATTCCTCCAACTCCAGATAAGTGGCGTCCACGATCCCTTTTGCTCCCGTGTGGTCCACGCGGGAGGATACTTCAGAGTCAGTTTCTAAACCATGAGACGCCCGTCCCCCACCCTTACCCCGCCACGTTTCTTTTCGTGGGGACCAGCTGGACTTCCTGGGGTTCTAACCTCAAGAGCTCCAGGGTGACAGATACCCTGGTGACTCGTGTGGCATCTCGGGAAAGGTGTCTAATGGCTCTCCACGATACTCCCGTCTTTTTGGAGAACGGAGCACATCGCCACTAAAGGGGCTGCAGACAAGCATCAATGGGGAGGCTCTGGAGCCAGCAGAGATGTTGTGCTCTTGAGAATCACTGGAGCTAGGACCCGAGAGAAGGCGACAGACATTGGGGGTCTGGGGCATTGGAATGTCCCTTTGGGGAGGGGACAGTGGACCCGCAGTGTCCTGGAGGCGGCATGAATAGGAGTCTGCTCCACAGCGAGGACATGCCCGGGGGAGCTCGGTGGATCTGGGGGATCTCGGGCTGCCCGCCCTCCTCAAGCTGGCCCCTCCCTTTGCGGCAGAACCAGTGGCCCAGCCTCTGTGAGTTCCGGCTCCATTTTAACAATGCGTTTTGGGAAAGCACAGAGTCTTGCCCAGTCAACTCTGCAGTCTTGGTATTTGGGTGTCGCTAGTCCCTTGATCAGACTTGCTCTTAGCAAAGCGCACGGAGGGGAGAAAGTCAGGCCTGAGACAATTGTTTAGGTCTGGGCTCCCAGGGTGCGCTCGGGTTTAGAAAATGCTAGCCATCCTGTTCTTAGCCCTGGGAGAGTGTGGAGACTCTGGCTTGAAGGTAGGCCTTTGAGATTAGAAGCAAAATCAATGGCCTAATTGGAGTTGAGGGTATGGTGAGTGGCTTCAGAGTAGAGATGAACGCATTGATTTAGAAATTACCCCATAAGCAAAGAATTGCTGGTACTGTCTTGAAAGTGGTCAATTTCAAAATGACAAACATAATTGACCAAACACGTTCCTCTTCGAAAGGGCAAAAATTCTTCATTTGTAAATGACACAAAATAGACATTTTTCCTGTTGCCAGAAGGCCCTTGTTTTAAAGTCGTTGTGTTATATTTGCTTCCTTGGCTTGTCATCTTTACAGCCAAACAGGATCTACAGGCACCTGGTGGTGCTCCAAGGAGCCTGGCTGGGACCTGAGCAGTGCTGTTACCACTCAGACTGGGGACCCCTATGGTGGCTGAGGGTGATGCTAGCTCGGGGTAGCCAAAGAAGTCACCCTTCGCATCTGAATGTTAACAATGGGCCCGCCCCTCCCCCAATTCCCCTGCCTGGCTGCCTCTCTCCACTTGGCACTTTAATTCACAGCCACTTTGAGAGGCAGCCCCTCCTCCTCCGGTCTGGATTTAATATTTATATTTAAGTGTAGATTAAAGAAATTCCCATGAAATCCCTCAGAGCCACAGAGCGACATAAGTATGTTTTTGTGTTCGTTGTGACCACTATACTTGTGTGTGCAGCAGGGAGGATTAGAAGCATTGCCTTGTCTGGGGGAGAGGGGGCAAGCAGTATTCTGCGTGTCTAGCATCTGGAGAGGAGGGTCTTCTGTTTGTTATGTGTTAGTGAGGGAGTGGTGACTTATGTTTACTCACTAGTTTTCTGAGCTGTGGCCACCGAAGAAGAGAGAGTTGCTAAGGGCTTGCATATCGGAGGAGCAGGGCTCCTCAAAATTCTTTCTAAAGGGTTTTCTATGTATTAGAGCTCTGCAACTTAGCGAAGGAAATTCCACCCAGATGTCTGCAGTGGAGCTTTGGAGGCTCTGTTTTTGGGGGTGGCAGGAAGTGGATAAGGGTAGCTACATGGAGAGAGCACCAGAAATGGGGAGCAGACTCGGGATTGGCGCCAGGCAGGCAGGCAGGCACTGCAGGTGGGATGCAAAGCTTGGAGCTGCCTGGTGAGTGCATCCTGACTACCGTTCAGTCCGCTGGAATCCTTGGTGCTATAATCAGGCCAGGAGGCTCTGGATTAGAGGCTGGAAGGCATCTGCCACAGGCATGGGCTCCGCACTTGTCCCAGAGTGTGCCTAACTGGGAGCACCTTGGCCATGGCCATGGCCATGGCCTGGTCCAGGAGGGACTCCGTGTGGAAGAACTGCTGTGGACTTTTGATGGTTTTCTGCAGAACTGTGATCTCCAGCCCTACAGTTTTAGAGCCTATTTACTGGAATTCCTCGAACTCCAGGTAAGTGGGGTCCACGATCGCTTTTGCTCACCCAAGGTCCGCCATGTTTTCCAGGCCAGAGGATGCCTCAGAGCCTGTTTCTAGACCCCGAGGCACCTGTTCCCTACCCCTAACCCGCCACGTTTCTTTATGTGGGGACCAGCTGGACTTCTTGGGGCTCCAAACTCAAGTGCTCCTGGGTGCCCAATAACCTGGCGACTCGGGTTGCACCTCGGAAAGGTGTCTGATGGCTCTACCCGGCCTCCCGTCTTTTTGTAGATCGGGGGTTGTCGCCGCTTAAGGGGCTGCAGACGCACATCGATGGGTGGGCTCTGGAGCCAGCAGAGATGTTGCGCTCTTGAGAAGCACCAGAGCTAGGGCCCGAGGGAAGGCAACAGACATTGGGGGGTCTGGGGCAGTGGATTGTCTCTTTGGGGAGAGGACAGTGGGCCCGCAGTGTCCTGGAGGCGGCGTGAATAGGAGTCTGCTCCACAGCCAGGATGTGCGCGGGGGAGCTGGCCGGCTGTCGGGGAACTCCAGAGGCCTGCCTTCTGCAAGCTGGCCTCTCCCTTCACATTGGAACAGGTGGCCCAGACCCCGAGAGGTCCGGAGAGCTGGCTCCATTTTAACAAGGCATTTTGGGAAAGCTCAGAGCCTTGCCCAGTCATCTCTGCAACCTTTGTATTTGGGTGTCGCTAATCCTTTGATTAGACTTGCTCTTAGCAAAGTGAAAGGAGGGGAGAATGTCAAGCCTGAGACTAACTTTAGGTCTGTGCTCCCAGGGTGCTATCTGGTTTAGTAAATGCCAGCCATCCTTTGGGATTTGCGACCAGGGACTTGGGAACCTCACGTGGGTGCTGCAATTACCTCATCTTCCAACTATGGCCAGAAAGTACTGTGGGGAGTTCTGGTCTCAGCCCTGAAAGTGTGTGGAGACACTGGCTGGCTCCTGGCTTGGAGGCAGACCTTTGAGATTAGAAGCAAAATCAATGGCCTAATTGCAGTTGAGGGTTTGGTGAGTGGCTTCAGAGTAGAGATGAATGCTTTGATTTGGTAATTACACCATAAGCAAAGAACTGCTGGTACTGTCTTGAAAGTGGTAAATTTCAAATTCACCAACATAATTGACCAAACAGGTTCCCTTTCGAAAGGGCAAAAACTCTTCACTTGTAAATGCCCCAAAATAGATATTTTTGCCTGTTGCCAGAGGCCCTTTTTATTAAAGTTACTGCGGCCTTCTTTGATGTAGTCTGGTATAGATTTTTGTTTTGCTTTGTGTTTTAATGTAAGTGTTATGTTTGCTTCCTTGACGTGTCATCTTTGCAGCTAAACGGCATCTATAGGCACCTGGTGGTGCCCCAAGAAGCCTGGATGTGACCTGAGCGCTGCTGTTGCCACTCAGACTGGGACCCCCCCCCCCGTGTTGGCTGAGTGTTTACAGAAGTCACCCTTGCTTTGTGAATGTTACCAATGGGAGCGCCCCTCCCCCCTTCCCCAGTCTGGCTGCCTCTCTCCACTTGGCATTTTAATTCACAGCCTCTTTGAGAGGCAGCCCCTCCTCCTCCGGTCTGGATTTAATATTTATATTTAAGTGCAGATTAAAGAAATCCCCATAAAACCCCTCAGAGCCACATAGCTACATAAGTATGATTTTGTGTTCGTTGTGACCACTTTACTTGTGTGTGCACCAGGGAGGATTAGAAGCATTGACTTGTCTGGGGGTAGGGGGCAAGCAGTATTATGCGTGTCTAGCAATAGAGAGGAGTGTCTTCTGTTTGTTTTGTGTTAGGGAGGGAGTGGTGACTTAAGTTTACTCACTAGTTTTCTGAGCTGTGGCCACCGATGCAGAGAGAGTTGCTAAGGGCTTGCATATCGGAGGAGCAGGGCTCCCCCAAATTCTTTCTAAAGGATTTTCTATGTATTAGAGCGCTCTGCAACTTAGCGAAGGAAATCCCACCTAGATGTCTGCAATGGAGCTTTGGAGGCTCTGTTTTTGGGGGTGGCAGGAAGTGGAGAAGGGTAGCTACATGGAGAGAGCACCAGAAATGGGGAGAGGAGTCGGGATTGGCGGCAGGCATGCGGGCACTGCTGGTGGTATGCAAAGCTTGGAGCTGCTGGTGGGCGAGTCCATTCTGACTCTGGTTCAGGCCGCCTGGAACCCTTGGTGCTATAATCAGGCCAGGAGGCTGGAAGGCATCAGCCACGGGCATAGGCTCCGCACTTGTCCCGGAGTGCTCAGAACTGGGAGCAGCTTGGCCAGGCCATGGCCATGCCCATGTCCAGGAGGTACTCCGTGTGGAAGTCCTTTTGTGAACTTTTGATGCTTTTTCTGCAGAACTGTGATCTCCAGTCCGAGAGTTTTAGAGCCTATCTACTGGAATTCCTCCAACTCCAGGTATGTGGCGTCCAGGATCCTTTTGCTCACCTGGCCCGGGCATGTCCCGGGGGGGGCACTATGTTTTCCAGGCGGGAGGATGCCTCAGAGCCTATTTATAGACCCCGAGGCGCGTGTCCTCCACCCCTAACCCGCCACGTTTCCTTACGTGGGGACCAGCTGGACTTCCTGGGGCTCTAAACTCAAGTGCTCCTGGGTGCCCGATAACCTGGCGACTCGGGTGGCACCTCGAGAAAGGTTTCTGATGGCTCTCCCCGGCCCTACTGTCTTTTTGGAGAACGGAGGAATTCGCCACTAAAGGGGCTGCAGACGCACATCAATGGGCGGGCTCTGGAGCCGGCAGAGATGTTGTGCTATTGGGAAGCACTTGAGCTAGGACCCCTAGGGAAAGCGACAGACATTGGGGGGTCTCGGACAGTGGAATGTCCCTTTGGGGAGGGGACAGTGGGCCCGCAGTTTCCTGGAGGCGGCGCGAATAGGAGTCTGCTCCACAGCCAGGATGTGCACGGGGGAGCTCGCTGGCTGTGTTAACTCGGACAGGCGGCCCTCTGCAAGCTGGCGTCTCCCTTCGCCTCGGAACTCGTGTCCCAGCCTCAGAGAGGTACGGACAGCTGGCTCCATTTTAACAAAGCGTTTTGGGAAAGTTCAGAGTCTTGCCCAGTCAACTCTGCAGCCTTTGTATTTGGCTGTCGCTAATCCCTTGATCAGACTTTGGCTTAGCAAAGTGAAAGGAGGGGAGAAAGTCAGGGCTGAGACTAACTTTAGGTCTGGGCTCCAAGGGTGCTCTCTGGTTTAGAAAATGCCAGCCATCCTTTGGGATTTGCGACCAGGGTCTTGCGAACCTGACGTGGGTGCTGCAATTACCTCATCTTCCAACTATGGCCAGAAAGTGCTGTGGGGAGTTCTGGTCTCAGCCCTAAAAGTGTATGGAGACGCTGGGTTGCTCCTGGCAACCTGTTGCCAGTAGGCCCTTTTTTGTGTTTTAATGTAAGTGTTATGTTTGCTTCCTTGGCGTGTCATCTTTGCAGCTAAATGGCATCTATAGGCACCTGGTGCTGCTCCAAGAAGCCTGGCTGTGACCTGAGCGCTGCTGTTGCCACCCAGACTGGGGCCCCCGTGGTGGCTGAGGATGATGCTAGCTCGGGTGCTTACAGAAGTCACCCTTGCTTTCTCAATGTTAGCGATGGGCTGCCCCTCCCCCCTTCCCCTGCCTGGCTGCCTCTCCACACTTTGCACTTTAATTCACAGCCTCTTTGAGAGGCAGCCCTGCCTCCTCCGGTCTGGATTTAATATTTATATTTAACTGTAGATTAAAGAAATTCCCAAGAACCCACTCAGAGCCACAGAGCGACATAAGTATGTTTTTGGGTTCGTTTTGACCACTATACTTGTGTGTGCAGCAGGAAGGATTAGAAGCATTGGCTTGTCTGGGGGAGAGGGCAAAACAGTAGTATACCTGTCTAGCATCTGGAGAGGAGTGTCTTCTGTTTGTTATGTGTTAGTGAGAGAGTGGTGACTTTTGTTTACTCACTATTTTGGTCTTTAAGTGTATAGTTTTCTGAGCTGTGGCCACTGATGTAGAGAGAATTGCTAAGTGCTAGCATATCAGAGGAGCAGGCCTCCCAAAAATTCTTTCTAAAGGATTTTCTATGTATTAGAGCACTGTGCAAGTTAGGGAAGGAAATTCCACCCAGATGTCTGCAGTGGAGCTTTGGAGGCTCTGTTTTTGGGGGTGGCGGGGAGTTGAGAAGGGGAGCTGCATGGAGAGAGCACCATAAATGGGGAGCAGGGCCGTGATTGGAGCCAGGCAGGCGGGCACTGCCGGTGGGATGCAAAGCTTGGCGCTGCCCCGAGAGTCCATCCTTACGTGGTTCAGCCCGCTGGATCACTGGGTGCCATAATCAGGCCAGGAGTCTCTGGATCAGAGGCTGGAAGACATCCGCCATGGGCATAGGCTCTGCACTCTCCTGGAGTGTGCAGAACTTGGAGCAGCTCGGCCTTGGCCGGGTCCAGGAGGGACTCCTTGTGGAAGTTTACTGATACTACCTTCTATCCCCTGTAGTGTGTGTGTGAGGGAACTGGATTTTAGTGCTGGTCCTCCATGCATTCTGCTTTAGTCATTAAACAAAGTGAGCCAGTTTCTCCATTCAGGTTGGTTGCAGAGTGAGACTAATGATTGGTTTAATTCACCAGAATGGAAATATCTGCTTTTTTGTAGTCTTTTGGCATTTTAGGAAAGTCTGACTATTTCTTCAGGATGGGAGCTTTCTTCATGCAGGGGTTATTGGATTTGACTTACCTATGGAGTCTCAGAAATGTTTTATTAGGAGTGTGAGGGTTCTGGACTCTTCTGCTTTTGAATACAGATGATAAAGGTCATCATTAAACTTTAAATACTCTCTTTAGACCCATTTTGTTGACTTTCTTCCTAGTTCTCACGCTGGATCATAGTTTGGGGCTGTAGATGTGTTGCTTCTGTGATCTCTTTTATTTCACACTGCTGTGAGAATTATCTGTAGACATTACAGTTGCATACCTCTTCTCATGCCCAAGCACCTACCACTTTGTGCCTTCCTTTCTATCTTAATTCTGAATCTATAGTAAAATATCCATTTTGTTTGTCAAGATTCACGAAAGAGGAAGGACATTCTGTCTAATTTACAATCTGGTTACATTCCAGCACCTTTTCTTCTTCACTTGTCAATGATTGATAATGGCCCCTTCAGCTAAAGTATTTGCTTGTTAATAGTGAACAGAGAATGATAAATTTCCAGCAAGCTTGCTGCCTCCTTCAGCTATTCACACAGAGACTGGTGCATATTCATGGCAGGCAAATGACCAAAGGAGAAGCTGAATCTCCTTGGCCTCCAGCTATCCATCAGGAATGGGGTTAAAGTTATTGAAGAGCTATGCAAGAAAGCCCTGCATGTGTTTACTAACTGTGCAGTGGTGAGTTCTTCACTATGTTTCTTGACCCTCCATTCTTGTGGGGCGTGTGTCTCTGATATGCTTTAGAAATATCCTCTGGAAGGTTTGTGGCCCATCAAAGTAGTGAGGGGATGGTAATGGGTTACCAGTATTCCCAATGAAGCCGCCTTCCAAGAAGACCTGCTTCTGGGGTTGCAACATGTAATCAGCAGTGGTTCATTCAAATATTTTCCTTCCATGTACCCATTAAAGTATGTAATCTAGTGCAGAGCTTTACAGGTCTGTGATACACACTTGGTGTTTTGAAACTTTAATTTTTATTTATTATGATTTTTTAATTTTTTTCCTGAGACAAGCTTTCTTTGTGAATTTGGAGTCTGACTCTACCTTCCATGTGCTGGGATTAAAGGCACAACCACCACCTATCAATTTTTTTTTTGTTTTTGTTTTCAAATTTTAAAACCATATTAAGAAAATGCTCTCTTAAAGAAAGCACGTTCTTTCTGCCCAGAGTAATTTCCAAACAACCGGAAGAACAGATTGGCTCTAGTGAAGAAGGTAGAGTTCGTTCATACTTTCCATCCTCCATAGTGGGAGTGGGGAAAAGTTGGAATTACCCAGATGGGGAGCATTTACCAAATGCTGTGGGTGGACAATGGGTCACTGGCAAGCTCACAAGGCATCCTATTCTTCAGGATTGTAAATAGATGCCATATAGGATGGTTAAATAGTCCAGTTCATTTTCTTCCTTGAACTTCAGTTGTGTCTAATTATAATAACAGTATTTATAGCACTTCTTCAGTCCTGAAGTCCCCATGGCCACCAAGACATTCACCTGTACTTTGTGTACCCTCATCTTGAATCTCCCTAGAATATGTGTGAGAGTGCTGTTCCTAGGTTCAGCATATCTGTGTTGGAAGGGAGTGATTTTATTGAGGCCTCGGCTTGACCAATTTATGTGTGTTGTGCTGTACAGCTGTACATCTGGTTTCTTTGTGTTTGCCTGTGCTGTTTCCTGGACTGTATATGGGTCTCTGGGATTGAACAGGGGTCATCAGGCTTGGTTGCAAGCATGACTACCCACTGAGTCACCTTCCCTGTTCCAGTTTTGTTTTTGAGATATGTTCTAGCTTAAATAGGCTAATTTAATTAAATAACAATAAAAAACTGGTGTCAGTGGACCACCTTCTCTTTGAAGTTGTTCAACAACACCCAAGGAAGTAACAAGCAACCTAGTGCATATGCATTGTGTGTGTGTGTGAATGTGTGTGTGTGTGTGTGTGTGTGTGTGTGTGTGTGTGCACCTTAAAAAGTTTAAGCCATTTATTTTATTTTATTTAAGGCATGACGTTCTGAGAGAAAGGAACATATGTGTGTCAGGGGGTGGGGCAGTGGGACCTGGAGAGAAGGAGTAGGGTAGAACCAAGACACATTTTATAGGTGTACAATTCTTTTTGAACTATCAGTTTTGAATGAAGTTTAAAATGTCCCTTGTGCTTTCTGCTACATTCTAACCACATAATAATACACTGTCTGAGAACTGGCAGTTCCTCACATAAATCACCAATGTTGGTGTGGATTTGAACTTTGGGAGTCCCATCATCTTTCCCTTATCTGTTGTTTCATCCTGGCCTCGAGAGTCATCCAGACTTTTGGGCCACTCTGGTTAAATAATACCAGAGTCCAGGCTGTAAGGAGTTGGTTTCTATGCTTTATTCTGAAGCTTTAATATTTCCATGAGTCTGCAGGCTTGGCAGCTCTCTCTGAGTGTGTTGTTAGTGTTAGCACTTGCAGGAGGATGTTCATCAGGAGGCTCTTGATTTCATGCCTCAGGGAAACTCCCCTTAGGGAAGTTCTTTCAGCAATATGGCCAGCAAGAAAGGAAAGGAGGAGAACTTTTTGCCGGGAGCATCCAAGGGATTTGGTATCAGGAGTCTTAGTTCTAAAGATTTGCTTCGAAGAATTATTTGAAGGAGCAAATACATGGGTGGGGGAGGTTGAAGACTAAGGAGGTAGTTGTTGTCCTCAGAAGGAGAGGGCTTTTCATTTTGCAGCTGAATCAATATGATTTTAATTATTTCTGGTTATCTTTTATGGGCTTGTAAGACATTTCTTTTGTTCTGTGTAATTAAAAACCCCATTGTTATATCAGTTACTGACTACATATGATAAGTAATTTGAAACATTCTTGATGAAACTTGTCTGCTAATTAACATCAACACAGCTCAAGGACACTACCAGGACAACAAAGGTTCTGGGCATGTGCCATTCTTGGAATTGATGAGATGTCTCTGGTGCCCAATAAACCGAACCGAGATACCAATGGTTAAAAAAAAAAAACAAGCAGGTGGGAAGGTCTGACTCATCACCAGGGAAGAGTTGTAAAGTTGCACCAAAGATTATTGGAATATTACAAGCACGGGGACGGCGGGGGAGGACCAAGTGTCAGCAGGCTGTTCCCGCCTGATAGGCTGATGGCTCAAGAACGGAAAAGTTTATCCTTTTGTTTTCTGAGGTAAATTCCTAAAAGCATTTGTCCAATGAAGACACCCTTAGTGAACCAAATTATATCATTTAGATGTCATGGTGGTGGGTGATTTGTAGTGCAGGGCTCTTTGATGCCTGTCTTTAAGGGTGTTCACTTTTACCAACTCAGTGGCTTTTCTTTTATGTGTTTTAGATTTCTACCTGGACAAGGCCTGGTTCTATACCCACAGATAGGAGACAAATTGGATATTATTTGCCCAAAAGTTGACTCTAAAACTGTAGGCCGGTATGAATATTATAAACTGTATATGGTTGATAAAGACCAAGCAGACAGATGCATCATTAAGAAGAAAAATACCCCCCTGCTCAACTGTTCCAGACCACACCAAGATGTGAAATTTACCATCAAGTTTCAAGATTTCAGCCCTAACATCTGGGGTCTAGAATTTAAGAAGAACAAAGATTATTACATCATATGTAAGTATAATTCTCTCTCTTTATTTTGTAGGCATTGGGATAAGCTAAGTTTGTATTGATTTCTGTTTCCTTTCAATTAACATGGTAAATCATTTGTTAAGAAGCTTTGTTCTTTTTGTTTTTTCAAAATAAATTAATTGAAAATTGGTACCCTGTAGTGTCAGTATTAATTAAATATAAATACTCAGCAGGGGCAAACCTGCCAGGATTCTTATGGTATTGAAATAAGTAAATTATACGAAGGGACTCAGTATCTCTACTGACAAAACCATCTTTAAGGAACATTTATGAGGTTTTATAGGTAAATCTGTGTGATTCTTTTTCTCTCCATCCTTCCATCTGTCTGTCCAACCAACCATCCACTCATTCATTTAGTGTGCATTCTGTTCCAAGAACTGTGTTTCAAAGTTAGGACTCAATAAAGCAAAATGTAATAGGGGTACACTTCACCAAGACACCATCACTCCAGACTGGCAGAGCTCAGATCTTAGTAGCATGGGGCATACAGACAAAAGCCAGTACGGGTGGTCACGTTATGTCCTGATGGAAAAGAGTAAAGTGGAGGAGTGCTGCCTGAATGAAACTCCTGCATCTGTCATAATAATGTGGCATTATTTCAGGAGTAGGGGATAGGTGTTCATTTGGTATATCTGAAGTGCATTTGTGAGCTGTGCCCATTTTGATGGAGATAAAAATTAAAGCAAAATGCTGGGCATTGGTGGCACATGCCTTTATCCCAGCACTCGGGAGGCAGAGGCAGGTGGATCTCTGTGACTTCAAGGCCAGCCTGGTCTCCAGAGCGAGTGCCAGGATAGGCTCCAAAGCTACACAGAGAAACCCTGTTTCAAAAAACCAAAAAAAAAAATTAAAGCAAAATAAAACAGTTAAAAAATAGCCAAGAGGCATAGACAAAAATTTGGAGGGAGAAAAAACAAGATAATGTTGACAAAAAATAATTTATATAGTTTCTTACTATACACACATTTACCCCTAAAACTCCAACTCTTTGGATGTGCTTGATCCTTGGGAAAATGCTGTGGCCTTTTTGCCCGTCTCACTTTCAAGTCTAGCAACACAGAAAATAGAGCCGTTTTCACTGCTGAGGGAAAACCCAGACAGTATGGCTTAGAACACTTTATACACCAGCAAATGTCAGGGCCAAAACCCAAGGCAGAGCCAAAAAACATAGATCACTACTGTAATTGTAGAGCCATGTTTCCCCAGCCATGTATGCACTGTAAAGAGAACATGCAGAAATGCATGGTGTATGTACAGGAGTAGCAAAGAGAGTGTGCATAGATAATAATAGCGACTATACTCTACAAATATGCAAAGCACACACACGACACTGCAGGGAGTGAGAAACATTGGAGCATATATGCATAGTATACATACACAGTGAGCGTAATGGCAGGAGACAGACACGATGCATCCATACTTTGCAGCTTTGTTACAAAGCCATTTAGAGAATTCACTGGCCTCAGGACAAACAGCAATGTGTGTAGACAGAACAGCTTAGACAGACAGAAAGACATTGGTAGAAGGGTTGTGCTCCCTGTCGCCCCTCATTGTTAAAGTGGAAAAGGAGCCCAGCTGGCCAATGTGGGGCAAGGTGGTTGCCCCTACCTGGTTATATCCATGTTGTCCCAAAACCCAGACAGGGAAAGGGGTATGGTAACCCTATGTCCAGTTGGAGTTTTCCCTAGCAGGAAACTTGGCTAAAGTGGCTGATGGGGGTTGATAAAAACAGATGCTTGCAGGGACTTACACAGTGATGAGAATGCAGACTCAGAAGACTTGAGTTCTAGGATGCTACTTCAGCACATTCCTGGCTGGAGGAAGGAGCAAGGGGGTGTCAGAAGGCTCCCCTGATAGTGTTTACAGAACTTGGAGGTTTGACAAGCATAGCATCAAGTTCATTGTTCTTTAATCAGGAGGTCTGGAGTGGAGGAAGCAGGAGTTGGGAGATGATTACCGAGTTTTTAAATTACCATGTTTGCTCTTTTGCACTTTCTAGTTTGCGCCCCCCCCAGGAGTCGGTGGGTATTTTGGAAGGTGCTGCCCCTTTTACCTATAGAGTAATATTAAATCATGTGTTTATGGGAGGGTGTGTTTAATCGAATTTAGAAGCAGGTATCCTACATGTCACAATGTTTCCAGGATCCATTTTTCTTTGTTTATTTTTCTATTTCTTTTCAGCTTTCAGCATCCCATACATTCAGAAAACTTGTGACAAAGAGTGAATTCTTAGTATTCAAATTGTTTTCAGACATTTCATGTTCATGAAATCGTATTGATTTCCTGATTTGTTCTTTAATTTTTTGTCCATTTTATTTTTAATCAGCTACATCCAATGGGTCTGTGGAAGGCCTGCATAACCAGGAAGGAGGGGTGTGCAAGACAAGAGCCATGAAGATCATCATGAAAGTTGGACAAGGTAAAGATCAACTGCTGCTTTGTGACCCAACTGTGAGCTGGTATAGCCCCCAGCTAGCGTGGCACCTGGGGTGACGCTCACCATCACCGCTCTTGTTAGTTTTGAAGGCAGACCATTTTCTGCACTTTGAACCACTGGTTGAGTCCCGCAATCTGACATGCTCAGTTTTTCTCATTTAGATCTCTCTAAAAGTTCAGGCCAGTGAAACAGGGTGTCTGCTTCAGATACATATATATCTCTTTACAATGCAGAACACCTCTTTGAAAAACAATCAAAGTGTCTATTATGTAAACACTGGAACTGCTTTTTGTTTCATTTTCAAATCTAGACAAAGAGCTGTGTTTTCACGTAGAATAACCTATTGTGAAGAAACAAAGAATTATTCCAATTCGAGACTAGTATAGCTGTAATCAACTTGTTTAGTGAAATTGAAATGTCATCTGGAATGCTTTGACTGCCAAATGCAAGAATCCCTACAGTTTCCACAAATGGCCTCTTAATCTAAACCTAACAATTAACTAGGATAACCATTCTGATTAAAAAGGAAGGTTATATTTTTGTATTTCTCAGTGCTTTGCATAAAGAGTCTTATGTTCATTGCTGTTCATGCCTCTTGAGATATCTTTGCAACTCCTGAAGCTTGCTACATTGTCAGATGTCTGTGCCATGATTAATCGCTTCTTCTTCATGCAGATGC